>NW_024879714.1:0-88220 GCF_900700415.2 Clupea harengus | reverse complement strand
GCCTGATCAAGTCAACCACAGAGGGGGAAAAAGCACAGAGGGAGGAGGTGGGGGAAGGGGGAAGGGGGGTATTGGGGGCTGAGGATTACAGAGAAAACAGGCTGTGTCTATCTGGTGCTGACTTCCTAAAGCGTGGTTAAAAACTAAATCAAAACAAACATCTACGTTCTTGTGGAGGGGCAGAGTGAGAGAAGCGACGTGATCAACGTCCAGCGCCAAGCAGCCACTGCCAATCACAACAGCTGAGGGGGCAGGGGAGGCCATGCTGTCGAAGTACTTGTCAGGTCACGGGGTGACTCAAACACAAGAAATTATAAGTTACAGGAAGTGCCAACTTAAACAATGTAGTCTGAGACATTGACCCCAAAGTTAAAAAAGATCGCAGCATGATGAAGCAGGAGTGACCAAGGGAAACTGTTCAATCGTTCACACAACTAGTGACTGCGAAGATGCCCCAGTCTACACACCATCAGTTAGGTAAGCAAGGAACCCAACCCATAATAACCCAGAAAAAGCACTTAACCTGCACATACAAATTATGAAGTCCACTGCAGCACTTAAAACAGCATTAAGTGGACTTGACTATTAATTAGCTACCATGATGTTTTCATTGGGAACAGAAACAATCTGCTCCAATCTGCCTCAAGGGTCTAGCCTTCTCCCCTTTTCAATGGAGAGGAAGTTAAGGATGTCTCCACAGATAACAAACTACAGATGACAAGGCAGCAGCAATGCTGTAGTCAGGGGTCTGATTACAGAGAAGTACATACTAACCTTCCCAGTAAATTGGTATACTCTAAATGGCTGTCAAGATAAGTAAGGGATAATGTATTGTCCGGCGGTCATTATCTAAAAATAATTCCCTACGGGACGAACAGGACCCCGACGCGCAGCGTCATTATATTATATTATATTATATTATATCATGATATTATATGACCTCAGCCGCTTATTATATGGTTACCTACTAAAAAGATAGAAGACATTCCTCCAAAATACCTCTTTTAATGATTTTTTTGCCGTTTCGTGATTTTCTCTACTCTAAATGGCTGTCAAGATAAGCAATGATAACAAGTAACATCTAGCTTGGGGGAAACAATGACTTCTTATACGAGCTCCGCTCACATGGCTCCGATGATGAATACAGTATTGTCCACGCAGACGTATAGGAAGGGAGTGAGACCCAAATGAGACCTGGATGAGACGTAAATGGGCTGATCAGGGCCTGTGTGAGTGGCTGAATTGAGGCACGATATGGAGGCCAGAGGTCTCTTTGTCCTGGTTAAAAGAGAAGAAGGAGAGGAGGCTGTGATCTATGCCTACCCTTCATCTCCGAGCGTCCACTTCTAACAAGTGGTCTGAAACCACACCAGCACTCCTGAACGCTGGAAAAGGCCAGTGTGTGTGTGTGTGTGTGTGTGTGTGTGTGTGTGCAAGCGTGTAAGAGAGTGTGTGTGAGAGTAAGTGAGAGTAAGCATTTGTGTTTATGTGCATTTGTGTGTGTGTGTGTGTGTGTGTGTGTGTGTGTGTGTTTGCAAGGTCATTTTGAATACGCTCAAAACAGTTTGCCATTTGAATGCCATGAGCACGCCTGACAACAGTTGCAGTATGATATGACAGGGGTGCTAGATGCTGGGGGAGGGGTGAGGATAAAAGAGAGCCAGGAGATAAAGGAGATTGTGTTTAAATGCAACAGATAAGAGCGGGAGGAGGGGAAACGGCCATAACAACCATTTTCAGAGGTGATGCCAAAGCCGTCTTCCTGACACCAACAAGACGGCAGCGCTCAGCCACAATTACTGGTAATTTGCAGCGGTAAATGGCAACTCCAGGGCAATTACAGCACACACACACACACACACACAAACACAGACGCACACAAATACACACAGAGATAGACAAAAGAGTGTGTTGGTGGTGGAGGGAGTGTGTATGTGTTCAGCATTGCCACAGAATTGCAAGCAACAGGTAAACAGATGCTGGGGTGCCTCTTCACTCCGGACGTGCTACACACACACAGACAACAATTTACGCACACACACCTCATCTGCCCAGAACGCAGACCCCCCCCCCCCCACACACACACACACACACACACACACACCTCCCAGTGGAATACTTCAGGTATTGATCGCGTTGTCTGTGTAGCTGAAGGACATGGGTATTTTTCCGTGACATGACACCAGGCTGCAGATATAGGAGTCTGCACATATAAGCTAAGCAGGAATCAGCAATACAAAGGAAGGCAAAAAATCAAGGGTTTATTTTCAGGGCGCTGTTTTGGTGGAGGGAAATCCACAGACTTAGATGTGTGTTTGGTGAGACAAAGAAGGAGCGGTGGCCACGGTAAAGAAAAGATCCCATTCTGGATCCACAACAGCACTCCGCTACTCACCTGAGCCACAGGTGGTTAAAGGGCAACATTTCAAAGAAAGAAAGAAACAAACAAACAAAAAAAAACATCACGCACTGTCTTTCAAATTATTAACGGTGCCACACACACACACACACACACACACACACACACACACACACACACACACACAGGACATGAATGATTTGTGTGGTAAGGTAAAAACTGTCCATGGAGAGCAGTGATACATCTCCCCTTTGCTCAGGCGTGTGTTTCCCCCCTCCCCCCACTGAGCAGGGGTGTATGCTCCGGTGGACTAACGCTTCTCCCCGACACTAATGCACACACACGTCAATGCTAGGCGGCCGATTGAAGAGACAGGCGGGCTTGGCGGGACGCTGCTCGCTCTGAGAGAAACGAGCCGTGCGAAAGACGCTGGAAGAGAGAGAGCGAGATGAAGAGGGAGAGAGAGAGAGAGAGTGAGGGCAAACATGCCAAGAGTGACAGCGCAAAGGTTGAACTGGAATGGCTGCTTCACTCTGGAGGCTTTCTCTGTATGTATGTATGTGTGTGTGTGTGTGTGTGTGTGTGTGTGTGTGTGTGTGTGTGTGTGTGTGTATAGAACAATATGATTTGTATAGTGCTCTAGCTCTATGGTGACTAGAACACTGTGATGCATGTATGTGTTGGCAGCTGTGGTACACAGAAGAGAGAGGAGGCGTGCGTCTGTGTGTGTGTGTGTGTGTGTGTGTTCATGATAGCATTTCAGGGACACACAGGGGGGTGGAGGAGTGGAGGCCGGGCATGGAGAGAATGTATGCATGTGTGTGTGGGTGTCCAGAAGATGTTGACAGCCATCTATTGAAGCCATTGTGTGTGTGTGTGTGTGTGTGTGTGTGTGTGTGTGTGCTGAAGCAGGCTGTATATGTGAACACCTGGCTCCTCTGATCATCCCCATCCACGCTTCCTCTGGGAAATTAGCATATGAGCGCCAACCTTTTCAGAAGTGCAAATACTGTCCCATACACCAACAAACACACACACACTTTCCCACACACACACAATGGAACTAGGCTAGGCACGGGTCGTACACACAGACACAGAAACACACAAATTTAAATATTTAAGATGAATCTGCTTCTGATTTAGAGCTGGATCTTCACTAACCATTCGGTTCCATGGCAACATGCCTAATAGGCACTGGGCTTAATGTCACAGTAACACCAAATAAGGTCACATGTGGGGCTAGGTTTTAAAACGTTTTAATAAAAAGGCAAGGAATCTAACAAGCAAGTGAAGTGATTCAACTGTTTGAAGTTTTTCGATCTGGACTTTTCAGTGTCAAATGATCTAAACATGGTCTGATCTTAGCTAACTACATTTACATTTACATTCAGTCATTTAGCAGACACTTTTATCCAAAGCGATTTACAAGGATGTATACACATTTTACACTGATGGCACACTGCACATCAGGAGCAATTAGGGGTCCAGTGTCTTGCTCAAGGACGCTTCGACAGGGAATCGAACTAGCAACCTTCTGATTACTTATTAAACGACTTCTCTACCTCCTGTACCAGACTGTCTCGCCCCCTAACTACACACCAACATGGCACCATTGTGTCAAGACGCCTTAGAAGCCACCTTAGCAGCCTCCGATAGAAGAGCGGTCAAAAGCTGCGACTGGACCACCCTGGACTACGTCTAGGAACACAACGTACAATAGCTGAGGATCAGAAGCACGAGAGCATGAGTCTGTTCCTGCTTACTCAATTGGGCTCCTCCAACAGGTCCTCCAATGTGATTTGGTCCACTGGTAACTGCTTTAGCTCAAGTTGAGTACAAACTCTTTCTCTCTTTCTCTCTCTCTCTCTCTCTCTCTCTCTCTCTTCCTCTCTCTCTCTCTCTCTGTGTGATGCTTGTGGAAAACGAGTTATAAGAATTTTGGAGATGGGTTTCCTTTAAAGCAGGATCACTGGAGAAATGATCCAGGAACGCAGACAACAGCACACATCTAAACTCTAAACCAAGATGTCTTCCTCTTTTTGTTTTTGCCACCCATCCAAAGCTGTGGCCGCGTCCCTTATGTGGCAGCTTTATCTGTGGTTAAGCCAGAGCGACTGTGTAACCTCGTTAACATTGACTGAGAGGCCAGACCGCTTACGCTGCCTTGTTTCGGCCAGGGGAGAAAACAAACAAGATGTGTGTGTGGCAACCTACGTGCTCATCCACCCCCCCCCAACAACACACACGCACACACACACGTACACACACACCACCATCGATGTAAACAGCCCAATTTCCTGTCCCTGGCTCTCTGAAAACCCTTCTCTTTCATCCCCGACTGCTTTCGGAGGCCCCCGATGAAAGGTTAATGTGACAAAATTACGAGTATCAAAAGGGATCGCCATCTTGCAGCGGCGCTAGCGCCACAGCGGTGCACAATGGCGGCCGCGGCGCGTCTGCTCTTTGATCCTCCAAGAGGGACGTCATGGAAAAGTGATCACACAGGAAGCTGGCCGCGCACAAATGAGTCCATGTCCAGCGCACAACCCTCGGCTCTCAAACAAAAGGCATGTTTGAGAGCAAACATGTAGCGCGTGTTAGATATGACACGCGGGAGACCAGGGATGATGTCTGGGAAATCGTGCGCGTGCGTCACTAGACGCCCATCCTTCTGTCCCTAATTAATTTGGACACAAACAAACCTCAGGCCGGCGAAATTGGTCATCGTTTTTCATGTTTGCCTGTGGTTCTCCTCACAAACCAACAGGACCACACAGACCCAGCCTGGATTTTTTTTTTGGGGGGGGGTGGGGGGTGATTTAACTTGTTCCTGAGGAACCAATAGCATTGCAACTGCTGAGAAAAGTAGCGAATCAGCTTCCTTGCCAGTGCTCTGCACGGTAATCTAATCTAATGGCACATGTCAGATCGATTAGTGTATGGTTATAGGGTACAAGTCCCTTCCAGGCAGGCACACAAGCTATTCGCTGCCACTCCCAATCAGTGGCAGAGCCAGGCAAAAGGGGAGCTGGGCACAGGCAGACGCTTCACTCTTTTCTCCTTTTTTATCCCAGTGATAAAAGGGCCTGAATGTCCCAGTTTTGCACAGTGTGAATCTTAACTGAATAATGTTAATGACAGAGTAGCATTCGGGGGGAAAAGGCCTGTAAAACATTTTTACAATTTTGTATAGGAGGGGGTGCAGAGGTTATGGGTTGACCTTTGACCTTTTGGTATACACTCAACATCATTGTGAAAGATGGTGGAATTTCCAAACTGATGGACGCAAGTCTCATTAAAAATGGGGGGGTGGAGAGGGGGCACAAACAAAAAACATGTTTCCATGGCATCTTGAATCTGAAGTATCTTCTCTCTGTGATCACATGACCTGATACTGCCTGAGACCAGCTGTGTTGGGGGCTTAGCGCTTCTGTCCTGTGCAACAGACACGCTGCGCGCACTCATAGCACGGGAGGAACAGCGTCTTAGGCAGGGAGCGAGCACACTGATTGGCTATTGGGCGGCAGAAGTAGTTTCAGGTGGCGGAGGCAAGATAATGGCCTTTGACACATGAGCAATGACATGACAGGCTTCTCTCATAAGTAGCCTTTCCTCGTCCACAATAACTCAATTAGGGCCCTAATCATTCTCCTACGCTGGCCACTGCTGTCGGCTTAGCATTTCCACCCTCTATCATAGACAATTTTCCAACAGCTCAATTCAAGGCAAATTAGAAATCTACGCCCAAATTAACCCCAGTGAACCTCGCCAGCTGGGGCCAATGGCAGCATGACCTGAGGGAGGTTCCAGCATGCCCGTGGGGCCGCCAACAGGAGGGCAATTGAGGACCAACCTGGGTGGTTTCAATCCTGGTTTAAAACTGATGGAGTCAACAGTTGTAATGATGACTTACACTTATTTCTATTTGATGAAGCATGGGTGTGATTACTGATATGAGGATGTGATGTCAGCCATTCAGGTCCAGCTCACGTCTTTGTCTTTTAGTGTGGGGTGTGCGTGTTGCGTTTGCCTGTGGGGTGGGGTGGGGTGTGTGTACATGAGTTTCTTTTTTATGTTGTTCCAATCAGCCTTTTTTGGATATGGCAGGATACTTTAAAAAAAAAAAAAAAAGAAAAGAAAGCAAGGAGAAAAAAAAAACAGAAGGACAAAAGCGGTTGTTATGGTAACAGAGTCATTTGAGAAACAAGGTGCTCTTGTTCCTTTCTAATTTGCACTCATGACATACGTAAACCCTGTGGGCTCTCTGTCTCGCTCGCTCGCTCTCTCTCCTGCTCTCTCTCTCGCTCTCGCTCGCTTCTTCATCTGCATCCCTGTTGTATTTTGTGACGCCTTCATTTCCATGTGATGGGTGACACACACACACACACACACACACACACACACACACACACACACACACACACACACACACACACACACACACACACACCAGTTACTCATTAGAACACACAGTGAAGTCAGGTCTCAATTCAGTGGCTGACAGATGAGGAGCCATTCTTATCACATTGGCATTTTCCAATTTAGGGCCTTTTTTTACTAAAAGCTGTCAATCTCCTCCTTCGCAACGCTGTTTTTGGTCCCAGACCTCCACTTCAGTGGCTCTCAGCTGCTTTGAGATGCTGCTCGCTGCCACTCAGCGACTCTCTGTTTTAGAAAATGTTAATAACTTCCATTCTGCCGAATATTATGATCAAGGAGTGGCATTTGCTTTCAGGAGTAGACGGGGAGAGGAGAGGCAAAGATGTCATACGAACCATCATCGAAGTTGCAAAGATGGACTTGCACAACACACACACACACACACATATGCTCTGCCATCAGTTCAGATAGTTCCTTCCAGCTTTCCCTGTTTATATTTTAGATCCCATTTTACATTCATCTATCTGTTTTATGATGCAGGCAGTAGCCCTGTTGTACTTCCTGCTACGTACAAAGTAATGAAATACCAAAAATGTGATTTAGCATCAATAAACATCACAGTGGATACAACAAAGCATTGAGAGCAGAAACAGATGGCCACTCCAACAAAATCTGATCCTCTTAAAAATATTGTGTGCATACACACAATGCTCTAAAATAGGGCTTAAACCATGATCTAGTTTGTTTTTTTGGGGGGGTTTTTCTTTTCATTTTAATCTAAGTTGAAATAGTCTAGCAGTAAACAAAACCCATCAACTTATTGGAGAGGGAAATTCAAACACGACTGAGGTAACAAAATAAAACAAGCATCATCTTCATTGGATTGTTTTGATGAACTGTGAGAAATAGAAACAAAGAAACAAATTTGCCTTTTTTTTTTTCAATAATCCTTTTATCAATGCCATTTCAAGTATCAATTTTGAGACAATCAAATGCTCAACCCAGCCAGCAAACTATAAGTTACTTATTGATAATCACTTGCATGTTAGAAAAGGTGAGAATTTCCAATGGATGAGGTAATGGTCAAACTGCTATGATATCCTGACATGTCTTCATTCATCTCCTGTGTGTGTATGTGTGTGTCCCTCACGTTTGCGGAGATGCTGTGTTTGCACCTCAGCTCTGATGCTCTTTGACAGTTCACACACGGCCCTCAGGCAACTGTGCGTGCGTGTGTGTGTGTGTGTGTGTGTGTGTGTCTGAAAAATGCCAATACTGCTCAGACACAGTGACGTGAGGAAGAAAATAACGCAACAACCATTAGAGTGGAGATGGGGATGTGGTGGGAGGTGATTGAGGCGTTGATGAGGGAATGCGTTCACCACATCAGAGCAGACACTCTAAACAGACGATGGCAGGAAGTGGATAATCCGACCTCACGGCGCTCCGTCACGCTCCTTTGCAGCCTGGAGCCGCTGTCGCCGCAGTCATCTTTCGACCAACACAAAGATAATCGATTAGGGACTGCGAGCGAGCGAGCGAGCGAGCGACGGGGTGGAAACGCTGCCCCCTGCTGGGCCCTGTTGGTGTCTGACTGCTCCTGAATGGGCCCACACTGAGGCTGATCCTGCACCAGGATCTGGCCCTGGTTCGGGCGATAACTTTAACACTAGAGAGGACAGGACTGACTTGGGACCTGCTACACTGTCACATGGCCCGAACCACTGCCTGGAAAAAGCAGACAGAGATGTCATTCGTGAGTGCTCTTTCGTTGCTTGTTCCTTGTAATTCAGTGTCCTTAGTTTGGGTGACACCACCTGTGTCTAGGTATGCATGGGTATAAGCACAGGTCAATATCAGTCAAGTAAATGTGTACACAGGTGACATTAGATAGATAGATAGATAGATAGATTGGTCATACTGGTCATAGCCCCATCATTGTGTGGTTCGAAACCAGGCCGAACCGGAGCAGCTGGGTCACGGGTTCACTGGAGGGCAGGAGATTTAGTTCTCCAGGTCCACTGACTGATTCCTCCATTGACCATCGGGCACATACGCGTATTTGGTGTTTTATGACTATAATTCTCATCGCTGATCAGTCCCTGAGAAATATGCTGACAGGACTTCTGATGACAAATGTGCCTGACATTCAACAACACAGGCTAATAAAAGTTGCACAAACACACACACACACACACACACACACACACACACACACACACACACACACACACACACACACTCACACACGCACACTCACACACGCACACTCTGATGTGGCCGTGGAACATCAAACACAGACTGTCTACAAGAGTCATGAAAGAGGGCTAGAGAGAAACGGATAGACAGACAGCTGGAAAGAGAAAGAAGGAGAGAGAGAGAGAGTGAAAGGGTCACACAGACAGAAAGAGGAAGGGAGTGATAAATAGGAATAGGAAGGAAAGAGTCAGCAAGAGAGGGAGAGAGAGAGAGAGAGAACACACACAGCCTTTCACAGTGCGGTTGCGTCCATCTCGGCCGCGGTGTCCCAGCGGTGCAGTATTCCCATGACCAGTGGCGGGGTGCAGCCTCAGACCACCCCAGTGTGCTGACCGCAGGGGCCGGCCGGGGCAGAGGAAGGGCTCTCGGCCCCCCAAGCCTCGGCCCCTCTTCCAAGTCAAGGCAGCCCCCCGACAACAGACAACATAGAGATGTTCTCAGCCCACACTGTCAGCGAAGTGAAGAATGTGTCCACACACACACACACACAGTTTGTAAAGAAGGCTCTCATACAGTCTTACACATTTCAGATTGCTCTGAGCATTGAGAAGCAATAATATGCTTTGGATATAGTGTGTGTGGTATGTGTGTGTGCGTGTGTGTGTGTGTGTGTGTGTGTGTGTGTGAGAGAGAGTGTCATGCTAATAAAGCCATTTTTTTATTTGAATTTGAGAAAGAAAATGAGAGAGACAAAAAGAGGGAGAGCAGAGAGAAAGAAGTGAGAGAGAGAAAGGGAGGGAGTGTGTGTGTGTGTGTGTGTGTGTGTGTGTGAGAGAGAGAAATGTGAGCTTTAAGAACTTGAAGAGGAGAGCTCCCTTACCTCCCTCCTCTCGCTCCATCTCACGCAGTGAAAATCAAACCTCATGCATGTACACTGATATCTTTTTTCCCAGTCCGTTTAGCTGTGGAACAAAGACATGTTATAAAGCAGGGGTTTTCAACGGGGGGTCCCCATGGTGGTCCGCGACGGCATTGCAGGGGGTCCGCGACATGAGCCTATGTTGATCAGTTCACCATTGATTTTTTTTTTATTTTGATAAATTCGCTTTGATATATTTCAACACATTTCCAGATTACTCTTGAATATCGTGAAAAATATCTAAAATAAGAAAAATATGTCAATCTAAATAGTCAAGTCGCATTGCCTGAAATATACTGATGTAGACCCATATTCAGCGAAGAAATTACACTGACAAGTGCTAAAGGCGGAATATGTGTGCGGGAGGGCGTGGCAGCGGCGGTTACAAACATGCGCGCGCGCAGGCACATCTGTGGGCCGCAAATTACTTTCTAGTCAGAATGGTGGTCCCTGGGGAAAAAAACAGTTGAAAACCCCTGATATAAAGTCAAATCTTAATCCCGCTGACCTCTGGTCAGTGTCCTTCTCTGCTTCTGAATTAGCATACACTCACCAAACACCTCTTCAATAACCAATCGTGAGCGCAGGATCCCAAGCATGCACATCCATTCCTCCGTGTTTGAGAACCAATATGGAACTGTAGTCCAGGTTACTTGTGGAGCTCTTTACTGCGGATATGGACCCACTAAACAAACACACACTCCCCTGCTGGAAAGTACTAATTGGACACTAATCCCTGACCAGGAGAGGAGGGAGAGAACATGGACCATCATGAAAGGATGAGGGGGGGGAAGACAAATATTAAGAGGGGAGGGGGTTGTTCCGCTATTGCAGAACTATAACGGCGAAGACCGAGATCAAATCCGTGAAAATCCATTTAAATGAACACATGTGTCGCGGCAGAGATGGGGGGGCGAGTCATCTAAACCAGTCATACATATACATCTTGGAGGGGAGGAGGGGGGATGAAGAGGGGGAGAGAGCGTGAACGAGTGAAAAAGAGAAAGTGACCTTTTCTAGATGGTATCTGCAGTAATCCTGGGTTTGGAGTCTGGCTGAGTATGTGGTCTGGAGAAGTCTGATAATACAACGGAAATGCCAGGTCTGATCGGAGTTCCAATGCATATCAACGCATGCTAAATTACAGTAGGCTCAGACACGCATGCACACGCACACGCACACGCATGCACACACACACACACACACACACACACACACACACACACACACACACACACACACACACACACACACACACACACACACACACACACACACACACACACACACACACACACACACACACACACACACACTTGCCTGAGGGCAACTGTTCTTTAGATCAAACTGGACAAATTCTGCAAATATTCAAAGGGTGGATCGTGTTCATCAACATTCACTGTTGAGAATCTCAATTTGATTTTGATTGTCACAATAACCATTCACATGTGATTACCCTAAAATGCCTGATTCTCTCACAACAGGAGAGTTAGGGGAGTTAGTGTTACATCGGATAACCGTAATTGACTGTGACATTTAATTTCTCAACAGATGTTGGTCACAGCTCTCCTGTGCTGCTCTACAAATGTTAATATTTCCTGATTACCTTAATTGCACACGATTGATTCCTGCAATAAAAGTGCACTGAAAATGCCAAGAAAGACCAACACATCCTTGGTACTGAAAGGCCATTGATCAAATATGAAACATTTATGATGAAGACAAGCAAACAATTCCTTGAATAAAGACCATCAGGCAAGTACCTGGAAACTAAACATTCAACTCTTACCCTAGCCCACCCATGTTTCCCCTTTTCCTTCTGATAATGGAGAGGCAGACATTTTCCGTACACTACCCAAGTTCCGACCTTCACGCCAATCAAAACACTTTTGCAGGATGTGGACCAGCCTTAAAAAACAAAGATTAGGTGTTGTCCAATAAAATAAAGCTCCAAGACCAATGTGGTTAGAAGAAACCAAGAACAAATATGTTAAAATTGCCATCTGAGGATATTTGCCGCAGAATGCAAATTACAACTGTACGGCAGTCTGAAGCACGTGTTTCAAAACGGTATTAAACAAAATGTCTAAATGGGCATGAAACAAATCATGTGTTCGATGCTGTTAACTGTGTTGCCTTATAGTCATCTAATAAATACTTCTCTGTATACTGGACAATGATTAGTATTTTACCAGTAGCAAACAATGACAAAATACACTTATGTACACAAATATTTGCACACACAAAAAGAATTAAGAGGGTATGTTCGATCCCAAGTCTTTTGTTTTGTTCCAAAGACGCCTCAGGGTGTCTATGAAGATGTATGACTGCAGAGGGGGCCTTGCAAATAGAGCCTGCGATCTGTCTGCCATCTTTGCCAAGAACGCCACGCTTGACAAGGAGCTGGCAGCTTTAGTGCGGCGATCAACTGCGACGCATCAAGTTCATTGCGTAGGCAGACATTAGCTTACTTAATTGATGTGAAATGTTAGCCACTCTAGCATCCAGTGATGACAGGAAACGGTTGACTGTGTATACTGCACCACATGCACGCCAATGGATAGGTGTTGGCACTGCTGCATTGAATGGGAACGGGGGAAGGGGAAGGGGAGACTGACCATTTTGATGGAGCTGCGCGCCATCTCCCTCCATTCCTTCTCACTCAGCTCAAAGGTGCAGTGGACGTACGTCTCCCTCTCGTACGACCCCAGGATGAAGAGTCTGAGGGGAGAAGAGGAGATCAATGAGTTAAACAATCAATTGTTTCCTCCAATATCCAATTAACAGCTATTAGACCAATTACTTAAAACACTGTGAACAGTCAGGTGGATAATTTACACTTAGTCATAGCCACAGAGAGGGTATTAATAAGAAACACAATTCCTAGCCACACACCAAGATCACACCAACATGAAATGATTTACACTCAAACAGAGAGACAAACTTAAAATCAGAGTGGCCAGAGCAAGCCAGTGCATCTTCATGTATAAAGACAAATGACTTATCAAACACATCTCTACAACTTCTGGTGTTTACCCAACAATGACGACAGAATCAAAAATAACTACTCTAACATTTTCTCCTAATAGATCATAGACCTTAAATACATTACAAAATAAATGACTTATAAAGAAACTTGATTTCTTAGAGAGATCTTATCCATTAGGACTGAGACTATGGCAAAGTACCAAGGAGCATCTTTTGTATGCAGACTCTGAAGTATTGTAATCCAAATGTGGCCAAGTACTTTGCTGCCCCCTGGTGTTGAATCATCATAAGACAATAATGGCACTGGTGTCATGGCCATTTACACTAGTAGTGCTGATGCAGTGCAGGGCTACGAATGCTCTTAGGCGCCGTCTCTAATAATAAAGGCTCTAATAGCAACCTATACGCTAACAGTGTGATGCAGAGAGTACAAACAGGACAAACAGACATTAAACGACAAAGCACCACTCACTGAAATATTAATAATGCTTGCCCTGTGCCTTCTGTGGAATAGCTGTTTTGTAGCCAGTTTTTGTCTTCCTGTGCCTCCCTAACCTTTGCTCTCTTTGAATGCCTTTCTCTGTGTGTGTGTGTGTGTGCCTACCCTCGCCAACACATCACAATAGCGTAACTGCACAATATCATTATGGCAGGAGGGAAAGGATGAATTCATTTTAAAACTGTAGTGTATTTCAATGGCTCCCAGCTGGAGCTATTCCAAGTCGTAGAGTACTGTAGATTTAGTGACTATTAGACGATGGAAAGTTGATGCTGGGCTATTTAGACTCTCCAGTTAAGATGCCTTAGAGAGCTTTGCTATTGCATGAGGTCCTCGCCAAATACTGTATACCAGGGGTTTCAAACTCCCGGGCCGTGGGCCAGATCCGGCCTGCCAAGCGATTTCATCCGGCCCGCCGGCTCCTCAGATTGTTACAAAAAGTTCGATTGATTTTCGGCCCACCCCAACGTTTACCGCTGCCATTGGCAACGGGTTTTGTGCTTCATATTCACATCTTTCATATCATTCCGCAAGTAGTCCAGTCATATAACGTAATGGAAACGTAATTGAAGTCAGCAAGTAATGGGTTGCTACACAACACCTGAAACGTTTAAGTTCTATTTGGGTGAAGAACAGTTTTTTCTTAGCGGAAGTCACGAATTGGCAACAAAATCATTAAAAATAGGTATTTTGGAGGAATGTCTTCTGTCGTTTTGACAAGTTACCGAATAATTATATAATGTATAGTCCGGCGGTCATTATCGGAAAATAAATCTAGCTGTGTGTCAAAGGCAAACGTTTCAGTGCGTATTCTGTGGCTCTGGAGTCTGGACGGAGTAGGTCTATACTGACATAAATGATAATGCTCAGCTTGCGATTTATTTCCGCGGTGTTTGAAGTGACAGTGGAATTACTTTGTGTAAAAAAAAATGCACAGGTAAGGATGTATTGGAGCAACTGTGTGACGCAATTTAGCATGCTGGTTTGTCATGGAAGTCGCTCTGAGGAAAAACAACAGACGGTGCACCATCAAATCAGTAAACTATTCATTTTTAAATCACTATAGATTGAAATATGCTGTATTTTGGCAAACAAATGAAACTATACAATTGAAATATATTTATTATAAATACATTTCTTTTATAAAATAAAATTCAGATTTTTGCTGAAACTTTATTCAGTTTTCTGTTTTGTTTTGTTTGTTTGCAGCCTTGTTACCAACTATACAAAAGTGGTGCAGTACAGGATTTGCTTTGAAATGTGCATGTTTGAAGGAAACATATAGATGTAGTTGTCAATGAAGATATTATCCCACTATTACAGCTGTATATGTAAGTCATGGGCTATCAATGAGAAAAAGTGATCCAACAATGCCACTATAACAAACACCTTTATCCAAAAAGCACCTTGCATTGCCCAGGAATTGAAACTCAGGTCAGCTACTTGTTATTCAACACTAACCATTGTACCACACATGGTAAATGTGCCACACTGAAAAGTGGTATCTATAGTATTGTGACTGGCAAGCCAACAGATCAAAAAAATCTGGCCCGCCACTGACCAGACTGGACGCTCTTCGGCCCCCCGGTAACTTGTGTTTGAGACCCCTGCTGTATACACTGGTAAATAAATAGGGTTTGAATGATTTTTCAATCATAACCAAGTTTTGGCCTCAGATCGCTACACTATTTCCTGGTGTGGTGGCTCCCTCTAGTGACAGAAAGCTGCAATGCACAGGCACCATGCAGGCCTCAATCCCATTAGAACAGCACATCACATCTTCACTATCTGCAGACTGCCCAACCTCTGAACAAGTCTATTTAGCGTCATTTGACAAAACATTTTAAATGGGTATTTGGAGGGTGCTAATTATGTTACTGAAAATATGATCGCACAGCGTGTTGACTTCTCTGGATGTCTAAAAAGCTTATTGACCAAAAAACTAAAAACCCTTGGAGGGCCAAATTCTTTTCCTAATCTACAAAAGCTTACTCCACATTTTAAGCAATTTTCCCACCTCCAGTTGTTAAGGCCAACGACTTTTTCAGGGCAAGATTAATCCATATCAGTCACATGCTGCCGCAGCCGAAGTATTCCAGTACTAGTAAAGGCATGAGCCTTTTCCACAGACCCAATCCAAACTCTGGGTAATGGAGCACACCCTGAAGCGCTACCATCCGCATCCTTGCCAGAAAAGCAGCAGTCTGAGGGTGTGGGATGCCAGGCGCTTCAACTACCTGACGGAGGAGAACAACATTTCTGACAGGGCTGCACCTGTCTGCAAATATGCCACGGGCTCGTGGAACAGATGAGCAGATGCACAGGGAGAGAGAGAGGGAAGATGGATGACACAGAGGGAGGAAGAGAGCGAGGCCGTGGAAAAATAATGAGCTTTTTATTCAGGGAGCGCTTGTTGGAGCAGCCTGCTCCTGGTCCTCACGTTTTCATGGGCAGGCCGCGTGCATAATTCATGAAGGCGTCGTGTGTGAATAGAGCCCGGGCTCCAGTCGCCCTCCGACGAGCAGGGCAAACAATAGCTGGGCTGGCTTCCCAAGGTTTAGTGTTTCCACTGAGGCCAGAAGCAACATGCTTAACTTGGTTATTTGTTCAGGGAGGTGTAAGGCCAACGTCACACCTTACGCGGCCAGAGAGTTTGAGGATGTCTGTGTACCCTCCACTACCCTACTATGGCAACCAGTGCGCATGCAAAAACTGCATTGATGAGAAAGTAGTAGAACAACAACTACGCGTCCGCAGTGTTCGCTGCCGCCGCTGGTGTGCACGACCGCAAGGCGTAACTTGCTTTGTTTTAGGTGGAATGTGTTCTTTCATTATAGTTTTGTATTTCTATAAACCATTTTCAATTCTTTTAGACCTATAACACTGGCAACACTCTACAAGATAATGTTTTGCAATGCGCATTCTCTCCTAAAAAAAAATTCTAAAACAAAAGATGGAAACTGAAGCACAGCACAAAAAGGCAGATTTGATTTATTGAAAAGAAAAACTACACATTAGAGCAGCAGCCATTTGCATGTGTGGCACGGTCACCATCACCCAACTATACTGGGTAACCATGGATGACTTGGAACAAAGTAATACCAAGAACACGTGCATGTGTTTGTGTTTGTGTGAGTGAAATAGAGACAGACAGACGAGAAGGGAGGATCATGGGGGACAAATGAGGTATCCCGAGTGAAATTGCTAAAGGTAAGCCGATCTGTGCTTTTTTTTTTTGTCCCAAAAAAACAAAACCCTGAATGCCTCAAAGCAGGAACAGACTGTGCATAAACCCTCACCCACACGCACGCTCATTCTGAACACATTCAACATCAGTATTTCTGTTTTTCTCTGGTGCAGGATGAGTTGGGTTGACTTTTTGGGTGACAAGTTTGTTTACCCAGATAAATCGACATGCTATTGATCATATCTCAATCCACTTCATTTGACCTCACAGAGCTCAGGTTTGAGAGCGAAAACGGCTGGAGGAAATGGCAGCACATGTGGATAGGTGCTTCAGAGTGAGAGGTAAAGGTGTGGGCAAAGGATCTAAGTGGACAGAGCCAGGCAGGACGATGTTAATTTGTGTTAATTTGGTTAAAGCCGACCAATAGCATTGCTGGACAATCTCTTTAAACTGAGTGCGTCAGACAAGATTAGGTTCTGGACAGCTTTAGCCAGGAGCACTTGAAAAAATAAAGCGCAATGCTCCTTCTGTTCTAAACAATTAAACTCATTGACATATAACTGGTTAGGTTGCAAGACATGTTTTAAAATGTTTGAGTCACATCCCTTTGAACTGACTGTTACATTGTTAATCAGGACACGTGATTTTGAGCCTGTAGAAAACAGCTCACTTTTGCTCACTTAAATTCCATGACAAGCTATTTTTGTCGAGATCAATATAGCCTATCGCATCAATGCACCCATTCTGGAGAACTTATTTAGGCCTAGTATGTCAAATGTGTAACATAAGTAACATGTGACATCATTCAAAACATCTAAATACGTGTAATGGACCGCATTTGCACCTTCGGAGCTAGGCATTGAAAGGGAAGATATATTGCTAACAACTTTGTTTAAATGTTAAATGTTTCAGCAGCTATTTGGGCACTTGCTGCAGTGTGACTTGTGGGAGCAGGAGATGTCAGCTGTAATTTCTATGGAAGTAAAAGTTGAGATGAAAACCCGGATTTTCTTAGTACTTTCACTCTTTTCCCCAATAGGATACGTACGGTGTGGTGATGCGAAAGAATTGTCTTAAGCGTTTACTGCAACAGCACATTAGGTTTGTTTAGGTGAGTATGGTAATATACGTCAATGTCTTTTTGTACTTCAAATTATTCTTTGACCAAACTATTAATTGATGCTGTCACTGCATCTAGGCCCCCAGCACAACCAAAGAGGTGAGGTGAGGGAAGGCCTGTTTAGCTGAGCACTGGGTCATAGGGAGAGAGTGGATATATATTCATTTGCATGACACAAGGCTACTGAGTGACAGTATGCATGTGTAGACATAGCCTACTATTAGCTTACATGAATGGGGAGTGCAAAGGTCATGGGAGATTGGGATCTATGTTTATGTTGATACATTTGAACACCTGGACCAACCTAAATGCAATCTCTTTCCGCATTCCGTTGCGGCCATGCCAAAGAGACCTTTTGCGGTGGCACGGCACTTCTACCGTAGTTTCATTACACCACAACACATGAAGGGACATAACAAGAAAAGTAATTATTGTGTATTAACATCATAGATGACATCCGTTTACTGCTGACTGGATATTTAAGTGACTTCCCAGATGCTCAAGTCTTTAAAGGGGTTTAAACTTTTAAAACAAACATTTTATTCCTTTTTAAAAGCCTGCCAGGATATCCTAACTTCAAGGATATCCAATATAGATTAATTGCATTAATCCACAACACAGGTTTTCCCCTTGTTAATACAGAAATATTTTGGCCAAGGCATAATGTGCCAGTCCATATTTGTTTGCCAGATAGATGAATCAGAATTGGGCAGTGACTATTTGTGACTGGCTTTTCCTGTCAGAGCAGAACACCACGTCTCAATCCAAAATCCACGCCTTCATTTGAAATCTACTCCCCGGGCAGGTTTTGCAGGGTTTCTGACGGCAAACTAGGGCCCACAGTATTTGTCAATCACCAATTTCACTAACCTGCAAGTGTTTGCTGACTTAGGCCAAATACACAGTACTGACATAACCTTAAAGATGCAATGCGGTTTCGATGCTCGAGCGAGCTCATCAGCCAAACTAATTACATCCCTCCCTTTCGTGGTCCTGGAGCACCTCGTTGATTGGCTGGGATTGTTTATACCTCGGTCCAAGTCACTGTGTTTGTTTCCTAATCACAGAGCCAGGCCACCGGAATTTTTTTTAACACAAACACGGACAGCTAGAGGACCGTGAGGAGCAACTTGCAGAATTTGACAAAAAGTGTATGGGATTAGAATTGACGCCATTAAGACCATTGTTTTGTTTTTATTTTCATTCACATCTTACCTGCTACATTCAACTAGAGTCACCCTGAGCCGGCCCTCGACCAATCGCGTGTCTCCGAGTGAGAGATCCTGGTCGCAGGTGGATGCCAGCGGAGGTTGAACTTGAAACGGGAAGAAAGGTTTGTACCTGCAAGAGAAACATGAAACCATTTGAGTACAAACCACAATCACCCAGGACAATCTTCGCTGATGTACTGTACTTGATATGATGTACTTGTTAAGCAATTTGCGTATCACAATCAGATATCATTGACATGCAAACAATGCTTCCCACAGTAGAGTATGACAGTAATAACTTATGTTGCCTTTAATGTTTAGCTATATGCAACCATTTCACATGCACACACACAGAGCAACACGGAAACACTTGTAGCATGTTCCATCACTTCAGCTAGTCTGGTTTATAACGAACGAGAACTTATAGATGACACAGGTGCCACCTAGTGGTCCCCACAAATTAAGTAACATTCAGCTTCGTACATAACAAACTGTGACTGCATGAGGACGTAGACAATGGAAGGACCAAGATGCTTGTAAATCTGTCCGATATGGCAGTTGGGTGGGCAGGTCTTCCCAGCAACTGAGCGCTTGTCTTTAATTTCCTTAATGGGAAATGGGCTTTTAGTGACTTTACATTGGAGTTCTGCTTTCATTTTCATGAGTGCTATGAGACACAGAGGAGGTCAATGCAAGGATATACTCCAGCTGCTGATTGAGCTGAAATGGCACCACCACACTGTCATGATGTTGCTTTCACTGACAGACATGTTGTTGAAAAACAATCATGATCACCATCAACATCATTGCACAAGAAGCTGTAGTTTACCCTGAGGATATATGCAACAGGAACAATAGCACGATTCTTAGTTCCACAGCTCACAGATCGGGCAATATCCAATGCAAACACAGCCACATATTATAACAAGAGGCTTATTGTATGGTAAACAGGCTTACGGGAACACTGGAAGGAAGGGCTCTGCCCTGTTGTGTCCTTTGCACTTATTCGAAATCCATGGGTGTTCCTGACTTCCAGAAACAGCAGAGTGACCTCGTGTAACATGGGAGAGGTTAAGGGCATACCCAGTCAAGATATTCACTTATGCTCTTCAAACTCTCTGTGGTGGCAACCGAGCATCTTCGCCTGTCTGCCTGAATGCCAATACGGTGGTGTTACATTCACTACAATATCACAAATATGACAAATATTTCAGACAAATGTCAAGAATGCCTTCACAACAGCTTGACGTTCTGACTGCGTGTTGCATTGCTTAGCCGCCTCAGGAACCTCCTTGCCAAGTAGGCCAACAGCAAAAACTAGCGTACAGGAACCGCCGCCCAAGATGAATGATACAAGTTCCCCTAGAGTAATCTCTGCCTCTTGACAGCAAGTGAACTGCATAGCACACTGTCCCTGTGGCCCTGTGAGCTAACTCATACAGCAGCTGCCCCGGAACTTACAGCCATCGTTAATCTCAACTTCAGACAGTCAAGCTCTTCGCTCCAGTCTTGCATCAGAGGGGAAGGCCTCATTTGGTGAAATCTGCACTGGATCCCTGAAGGTCAACACCATCAGTAATTAGGAGCATAAATAGTTTGAGAGGATGTTGCACAGCTTTGCACTGTCTAGCTGACATTCTATTTTTGGGCTCTAAACGATAAGGAGGAAGGAATTCTCATCATGGCACAATTACTTTTCCTCCTGGAAGGAACCGCCCGTCAACATCTTTCAATTATGACCAAGTCAGTTTGAATATCCACCCACTAATATAGGCATATGCCTTAAAAGCCATAAATACTATATGAATATTCTTTCACAAATCCTGTTTATGAAATTCAGAACACAACCATGCTATTCAGCTTATTAAGCTATTATTAAGTATAGTCGGTCACCAACAGCACTTACTGAAATTAGAAATTAGAATTAGTAGAAATGGATTCAACTAGGTATGGATTTTATAGCAAGATAGGAAGAAGATAGTATGGATGTTTTGCAATTGTAAACCACAGTAAAAAACATCTTTACATTTCTCCATAAACAATGGGAATATTCTTTGGTTTTTGTCATGCAGTCCTTTCTCTGATGACGCCAGTAGAAGGTCCAGTCTTTCTCACTCTCACTCTCTCACACACACACACACACACACACACACACACACACTGCAAACAAACACATTCATCAGCGTTGCTCAGAGAGCCCCAGTGCTCAGGCACGCCGCAGTGGCCTTCCTGTCTCCTCTGGCCACCGGAGAGAGAGAGAGAGAGAGAGAGCGACAAAGAAAGAGGAAACAGGCAGCCTTTCCCATAGATGTGACTCATGTGCACGTGGCAATGAGAAAGTGCTAGAAAGAGAGGGTGAGAAAGACAACCAAGAGTGAGGGAGCATGATTGATGTCTTTCACTAAACTTGGAGCTCCTTTATTAAATGAAGAGATAACATGATGCACCAAGGGGTCATTGACTGCCGCTGACTTAACGGTTCCGTACTGTACAGTGCTCACTTGTTCCCTAGACGACCTTCTCCGCTTTGCTTCGACAGCCAACAGCAGCACGCACAGTGTTTGGTGTTGTTTACAGTCATCAAGCTTGCAACAGGCTGGCCACCCACATACACACACACGGCCTCAACACTAAACGGTCACCAGAGGTTTAATTCAGTGATTTAGTTACCATAGAATCTAGTGTTCTTTTGCCAAATGTGGCCCTTCTTCACCAGAGGCTTCCGGGTCTTTCCTTTCCCCCCTGCTGCTTGGGTCTCACCACTTGCAAACATATTTAGGTCATTTCCCCCTGGTCACCCCCTCTAAACACAGTCCCTGATGGGTAAGTGATATAATGGATGTAAACATCAATACTGACTTTGAACCATGCACAATGCAATGCAGTGGGTCTTCTGTAGTGCAAGGACAATCAAGGTTACCCCTCATTGCGACTTGAATGGGTGCATATTTGTGGTTGAAAACTACCAGCTAAGAGAACATACCCCGAGTGTTGCTACATGAAGTGGAGGCATTAAAAGACAAATGTGACATGACAGTTTTGGGTCAGACGTCATGATCTACCATGATGTCCTGTGTTAGGCTTTAGCTTTCAAATAAAATGACTAATGGATCTAGTTAATGAGCAACATTCGACAGCCATATGCGGTGCTTGCCTATGTTGTTTGCATATGAGGCAAGTTCCTGTTCTTAAGGGATAAGTCTCATACCTTATCTAAAGTGATAAACCATCCTGAAGCTTATGTAGGCCTATAGGCAACCTAAAGCTGGCCTTAAAAAATAAATTCCTTTCTCTTTTACTTCATGTTTTTAACCTTCATTTGACCACTCCAACCCCTTTTTTAAAAGAGAGAGAGAAAGAGAGAGAGAGAGAGAGAGAGCTGCACTAGAAGCAGCTTTTCAGCAGTGCAGCATTTCCTAAGGTCAATTTAAAGTGGAGTACAGCTGGCTCAGTAACATTGGACGGAGTAGGCTAAGTGATGATGACGACAGCACAGATTAGCCGGACGAGTTTGACAGCGTTACACAGACGCCCAAATTGGCCCGACACGTCGGCATTTAAACGCCATGCAAACACAAGATGTGCAGATGTAGCGGATCATTTACAAGCAGTCTCCGCTGAACAGGCCGCATTAAAAATGCATGGGGGCGCATACAGTACACGACTACACAACACAACACAACACTACACTACACTACCTCTTTACCTCCCACCCACACCCCGGTCTTCAGAATGCTGTAATTAGCTTTTAAGCGGCGCTTCTAACAGGTTTGGACAACAGCGGTGCTTGAGCATCACGTCACCATATATTAAAGCGCATGAAAAGTTAATGAACTGATCGACCGCACTGAAAACAATGGCCTGCTGTCCAGCGCGATAGATGTATGCGGTCAGTTTGGATGCTTTACAAACAAGATAAGGGTGAGCTCATGCTCTGACATGATAGGCTCCTTTAAAATAACATGATTATAAACTCCCCCTGATACCATAACACATTAGCACAGAAAACAACTATGAAAATGTCAATTCCTTTAGAAAAGGAGACAGATTTTGACATTATGTACTTTGCTGTGGTTGATTTGCAAAGTAGTTGACCGGAAGACAAGAACTGTGCGTGTCTGCGAGTGTCTATGCTGATGTGTGTGTCGGTGCTAACGGCCTGGCACACTGTGTGTGTCTGCGAGTGTCTATGCTGATGTGTGTGTCGGTGCTAACTGCCTGGCACACTGTCATTCCCACCCTGATCTGCTTCCAAGGGCTCTGTTCCCCAGAGGTTAAAGGCTTTAACAACAATGCTGCCCCCTAGACAACATTCCACTGGCTAAGGAAACCCAAGGCTTTAAAAGTCAAAGGCCCTCACAAGATTAGGCAAGATTTCAGATTTTTTCTCCAGAAATAAAAAAAGGGCTCGTACAAAAGTGGTGTGGCAAACAGCCATATGGCACCAGCACTGACTCAGCCTTTTGCGGAAACCCTTTGTCTTGCTTTCTTTCGATCATGTGACCATCATTCTGATCAGCTCTTTGGAGCTTGGGCTAAAAAAAAAATGTTTTGTCTGAACCACTCTCATATCAGGAGCGAAGAGGCCCATAGATTGCAAACTGAAGTACAGCTAGCGGTTCAAACAGCCATAAATCATAGTCCCAAAAAAAGCCTATCCACTGACCAGTCTCCATATGTCTGGCTGTGCACCTCCACTGAGAGGGGAGGTGGGAGAGGTGTGCGGACGGAGCTCCTGTAATCATTTATGTAACCTGCCATCTGTGCAACTGGATGCCTCGCTGGACCTCTGTGCACGGTTCTATCAAACCATCATGAAAAGGTACTAATGCCGCAGCTTTGTACATGTTTTAAAAGGTGCATTCGCAACCAATTCCTGCAGTCATGGCTTTGCGACTTGAAACACTGCTTTTATAATCAATCGAATATCCCTAACCTTGCATAGAGAGGGTGATTACATGATTACAATCTCTCAGTGTGATGTTACGCAAGAACATATTTTGTGTCACAAGAAACTAAGATCACCAAGTTGATATCGTCTCATCAGGCTGATCAATTTTCCCTTCCCTCCTTTCTCATCTCATCTCATCTCGTCTCATCTCGTCTCGTCTCGGCTCACCCTCAGACCCACCCCCGGAACGGCACCCATGGCTGGAGACGAGGTAGCCTGAGGACGTGCCCACATCATGCTCCGCCAGTAGTCCAAGCAATGTGACGCGGCTAACCAATTAGAGATCTGCTCTCCCAGCACTGGCAGTCCTCATACCTGTTGGTCACAGTCCTTTGTTCCAAAAGCCCTCTTTTCCATGCATGACTGCCCAGGGCTTACATGAGCGCTCTTGATTAGAAACCTGACCGCTACCGAAGGGGACAGAGGCATCTGTGCTTGCGTAAGCAGTATGTCTGTTGGCGAAGGGGGAGAAAATTGAGAGAGATTTGGGAGACAGATGGACTTTGGCCTTCCGGTGTGAACAACCCTGTCTGATGATAACAGCCCATAGAATATCCGTTACAGAACCATATCCATTAAGTGCTAAACAGGCAACCCACGCCACCACGTAACTGACAAATAGCCCAGTGTCTGTAAATCACAGTGGACATTTTCACTTTTGAGTGAGATCAGTCTAATCATTAGAAGAATCCATAATCTTGAGAAAATCCTTACTTGCTTTTTCAAGCCGAAATGTCACACTAGCTTCACACCATTTAATCATGAAGTAAATTTAAATTACAATTAAAAAAACACCTCATAACAAGGAGGCTTCAAGACCTCCTATGAATATAATCACATCATCACAAGAACTGGTTTATTATTGGCAACAACAAATTACAACATTAAGAGCGCTCACTGTATAGTCAAACAGAGCAGCCACGACCTACTGTGACCCCACAGTGCAGAGCACTCTGCAATCAAACATGATAATGATGGGAGTGGGGAGTCACCGGAACATGGGGGCAATCATGTCAACCCTTCCCCCCACCCCCCACTACGCATACAGAGATGTACAGTACAACAGGACCAGATGTCAGGGAAGTAATTACATAACACCCATGCTTAGGCTTTCACACACACACACACACACACACACACACACACACACACACACACACACACACACACACACACACACACACACACACACACACACACACACACACACACACACACACACACACACACACACACACAGTTCAGAGAATGTGTAGGCACAAACAGAAACACATAATCACACAATCCAGTGAGTAAGAGAATGAGATGCTTTGCAGAACCTACAGCGGGGGACATTCCACGTGATGAAAGTATAAACCAAACTAACATGACAGTAGCCGACTTTGAACTCATAATTCAAAATAGCTTCAGGGTGAACTGATTTTATAATACCACTGAACATACAATGCTGGGCTTGTTTTTATGATACACTACTTGCAAACCAAAAGTCCCATGATCACCTACAGTAACTCTTGTCTAAACCTTTGCTCTAGAGATCCCTGGTTTGGATTGACCACTGCCTCAAAACTTCCTTCTCTTCAGTTTAGTTTAGTTCAGTTCCCGTTCTTTCTTTCTTTCTTTCTTTCTTTCTTTCTCTCTCTTTCATAATCAAGAGAGGTCCAGACGAGAAGAAAAATGGACATCACAATGCACTGACATAGACAAGAAGGCAAAAGGCAAAGCAAAGGATTGAGAAGGCAACCTTCCCAGCACAGAGCACAGCTGCCCCGTCCCTTCTCTCTGCTCGCCTGGCAAAGAACACGACCACACCTTCAATGAAACTGACCCACGTGATTAAAAATAGACGAAATTACTCAGTGTCTTTGGAACTAGCCCATGCCCGTCACAGGTGAGGTCAGAACAACAGCTGTGGCTCTGAATAAGGCAGGTAAATATCCACCATGCACCATTGATTCATTCATTCAGGTGAATGTCGATCAGTTTAGTAAAGGACAAGTCCAGCTGGGGTCAATGACAGGGTTTCTTTGAAACTGCTGGGCAATCTTTCTTAGACTAGATTGATTTGGTGTTCTATGCTGGGTTCCTGTCACATTAAACTGTATGTTAAGCTTTGACCACAGTTCATGTTAACCTACTAAGGGAAGTAATACTATAATCTAAGAAACACCAAACCCAGGGGAAAAGATTTGATTAACCCTCACTCTCCTAAACACACACACACACACACACACACACACACACACACGAAAGGCTAGACATGACATCATAGGACATTCCACATCACTGCAATCCTAAACCTCCCATGTTCACCCTCTCAAGTTCTGGCTCGGTAACAATGCCCTTGTGTGATATGGTATTTCTATGTCATTGTTATGTTGCATTGGGTGTCAAAATAAAAAAAGATGTGAATTCCAAGTACTGGCTCAGAGATGACCTTTATGGATTCTCTCCCAATGTTTTCTTCAGTGTTCAATTCACTCCAAGTCTGTCAATTAAGCCAACCCTACGCAATACCAGAAGAACAATGATATAGATACATAGACTTCATTACATCTTGTATTTGTTCTATTGTCACTTGTACATCTTATTGGTAAACGTTCTACAAAGAGAAACATAATTGTATTAGGGAAGACCAGTCAACCAGACAAAGCAAGAGCTCTAGGGTCTATGAGGAAAACAAATACACTGTGGGGGAAAGCAAATCATACGTTAAACCAATTTGCATTTTGGATGTTGTTGAAACAGCAAATGCATTGTCAAGACTGCAGGCATTTCCCTGTCCTCCAAAGCTCAAGTAAAAAGTTCTTCAAGTGCCTCAGCGTGTCTTAACATGCTAATTAAGGAATGGAAGCTCCAATCCACATGTACTAGCTCTCCCTCCCCCTCTCTGTGTCTCAGAAACACACACACACACACACACACACAGACAGAGAGAGAGAGAGAGAGATACACACACACACACACACACAGAGACACATACAAACAGACAGAGAGAGAGAGAGACACACACACACACACAGAGACACATACAAACAGACAGAGAGACACACACACACACACCACACACAAATACACACACACACAGAGACACATACAAACAGACAGAGAGAGAGAGAGAGAGAGAGACACACACACACACACACACACAGAGACACATACAAACAGACAGAGAGAGAGAGAGAGAGAGAGAGAGACACACACACACACACACACACACACACACACACACAACCCTTCCATCCATGGGCTGAGCCTGAGGATGCAGTGGCGTTGTCTGGATTGCCTCCAGCCCCTGCTCTCCCCGATCCACAGCGGAGCCATCTGTGCACCTCCACATTACATCACCATGCATCACTTCCTCCCTGCGCTGGACCTCGCAACCCTGGCTGAGCATCGCCCGCCCAGGCAGCACTATAAGCTGCAGGGGCCGCGAGTTCAGAGTGCAAGCGGCGTCCTCTCTAATGGCCCTTCCATTTAC
The DNA here is from genome assembly GCF_900700415.2 of Clupea harengus. Lineage (NCBI taxonomy): Eukaryota > Metazoa > Chordata > Actinopteri > Clupeiformes > Clupeidae > Clupea > Clupea harengus. The sequence goes on along the minus strand of NW_024879714.1, from coordinate 60,929 downwards.
AGGGCAGACTCTGCAAGCAGCTGCCACTTGCTCATGGTCGGAGGGGTGCGATGAGGAGGTCAGGAGTGGCCCTGCACAGCTGAGTGTTACCCAGGGGTCATGAACGACCAGGCCAGAGCAGGTTATGACTGCAAATATCCTTTAACTGATTCTAGACCTGCAAGATTTTTGAGGGCTTGCATTATTTTAAATGATCAGGATATTTGTGAACTTTCGGTCCAGATCTACAGAGTGTGCATATACACACACAAACGAGAGGCCACTCTGGAGTACCGTTTCTTTTCTCATTCTGCCTACTGTTCTCTTTTCTTACTCTCTCTTTCAGCCATTCCTTCCTGCCTCTGTCCCTTCTCCAGTGATCTCTGAGGACCCAGTATCACTCCTGTCCACTGACACAGATGAGTGCAGATGAGAGACTCGGGGGCGGGGGGCTCCATTGCGTCTCCATTACACAGCAGTCCTGCATGCAAAACATCAATACTTTGAGCAGCACAGCCGAATCTGACTCCAGTCTGAGACTTCTTCATTCATCACATACACGACCATGGCCTCATCAGATCGGAAATGAGCACGTCTATATAAGTTTCGAAAATCCTTGAGAAAAAAAAAAAAACACCTTTGCAGGCCATTACAATATAAAAAAACGAAACTTCTGGAACTTTAGCATTTTGTGCGCAGTATTTTGTGTAAGCTGTGTTCTACTTCCGGTCTTGACCTGACATTAGGTTTTGCGCTGCAATTCTAATCTCCTTCATCGCAGGCTGTGGCATCGTTTGTTGATTCTGAGCACAGGATTGTCGGATTATCTGATTTAAGTCAAATATGAAAAAAAAAAGTGAACATGCGATGATAAGAGGAGTTTTCAGCTGCGTGGTTAATCAGCACCACACATAGATCTGGTAGATCACTGGCAGATCTCCTACAGGCCTTGTATTTCTTTAACAAAGTGGCTGTTTCTCACCTTAAATGGTTAAAATGCCAGTTGAAGTTTTTTTTCTCTCATTCTCGAGAAACACTGAAGCCATTGTGCGCCTCCATTGCAGCCTCTGCCCACACGCTGAATGAGCACATAAAGTGAGAAGACATCGTGGCCATGCTGCTCCAGCCAAAACCATCAGTTTCAGTTAGTTTTTGTGGGCAACAAAATGGCACCTCGCTCACACTAACCAGGGGAGAGCTTGTGTGTAACCAACACGATGGTTCTCCGTCGGATTAAGAAGGACTTACTCCACAGTGCCCGGGACCAGACAATTCCATCTTCTAACTGATATGCTCACAACTAAAACACCTCAAATCATAACAGTGCAAAGGCTATTTGAAAACCTATAAATCAGAACCTAATGATATACTCCAGCAGAAATGATTTTGATTCTGATTGATACAGATCAAGAAGTAATAGTCAGGTCTACAGGGAAGGGGTGTAATTTTTTGCCACTGGATGAGTCACTCTGCAGTACCCAGCCTCACTGTGTGTGTGTGTGTGTGTGTGTGTGTGGCCCCAACAACAAGGGTCATTGTGCTTTCTAATTGAGGGCACCTAATTCTGCACCCAGCACAATGCTGCCACAGCATTCGTGACAAGCCTTCCTGGGCACACAATGCCAATTTAGGTACGCTTACCTCAAGCGAAATCCACTGCAATACACCCACCCCACCCCCCCCCCCACCCCACCCCACCCCACCCCACCCCACCCCACCCCACCCCACCCCACCCTACCCTACCCTACCCTACCCTACCCTACCCTACCCTACCCTACCCTACCCTACCCTACCCTACCCTACCCTACCCCTTCATAATGTACTTCACTCGAGCCAGCTACGCGTGGCGAGACGGCCCCACGGCTCGCAGTACTGCCACGCTCACTCCGCATGACTTCAGTGTTCTTGCATTACAGCACAGGCTACTCAGGTGAATGAGAGCACGGCCTGGTTTGAAGTCACACGGGGACTCTGTCACTGCGGCGCTAGCCGAGACAGCTGCCGTGTGACTAGCATGACACCTCATCCCACCCCGCCGCACCTGGGCAGGCCACGGCCGCTCAAACCACATCTGTCACGGATCATTAGGGAACGGGCATCCGCCGGCAATCACTGAAATGAACAGGTCCTGCAGAGCGACTGTGGAATCATCCATTGCAGCATTCAGGTTGGCACAGGTGACTGCTACACGGGCGAGCCTTACTGCACATTAGAAGCAATTAACCAAATGTGGATTATAACAGGTTGACGTTGATTATAAGACGTTGTCCTCAGTCACAGCGTCTAAATATAACGTGTATAAGGCATAAGCTACCTCCCTCATGGCAACACCCCCTCTTTATCATCCACTATCTGTGTGTCAAGCTAAATAAAGGCCTTGATGAGTGCTAATGGAAAAGAAAAGGAAACCACAGCAACGCTACCATTCTGTTAGCCTTTTATACCAGACCGAACTTAGCCCCGCCCACACATTTTTTGGTTGGGAAGTTCGGTCTGGCATTACTCCATTGAGGAGAAATTATCTGCGGCTCGATATCGGCCGTACCAATCAAATTGTTAAGGCGGGCTTTATACGATGATGGACAGATGATCAACAGTAACGTAACCAACCACGTCACCAACACACGAGTTGAATTCGTTTTCAACAAACATGGCTGCCGCTGGAGAGCTGAAATGTATAGATTCGAGTCCATTTAGACATTGACAGTGCATTCATTTTGAAAGAGGAACAGAGCAACGCGATTAAGGCATTTGTCAATCGAAAAGATGTTTTTGCCTTCCTTCCTACGGGATCCGGTAAAAGTGTAATGTATCAGCTGCCAATGGTCACATACTACGTTGTTCTGATTGGTTGTAGGTAACCAATTGAGCGAAGAGGCATTTTTTCTCCTGGTTCGGTTGAAACACGCCCCATAATCACAGCCCAATGGAGCGATATCAGACTCATATTCTGACTAGAATTATGAGTATGACATCGTCAGGCTACCATTCTGTGACACTCCACACAGAAACATGTATCTGTCCATCAAAGAACACACTCATAGCAGCAATAAGGAGTTCTGTTCCAAAACTAGTAAGCTGACTACCTAGAAGGCATGTAAAAATCTTGCAAACACCACCAACAGCCCAGTTGACACTGATAGAAGCTTGCCAACACACTAACTGGTGTCTTTTGGCAGTATAGCTGGCAATGTCATGCTGTGAAAGCTTTTCTTCCCTATTTTGCAGGGTATTCCAGCCCGGTATACAAAACTACATAGGGCATATCCTGGATGGCTAGTGGGAAAGACACAGGTGTTTATCTGTCTTTCACATGACCATATGCTATCAAAATGAGTTGCCTATAAAACCATACCTCAAAAAGTGTCAAATTGTTGCCAAGTGTTACATAAAGATAGTGGCATCAAAATACATAATAACAGGCAAAAGTAGTAATAGGCAGATGCCTGTAGTCTTCAGACAGGATAGTACAGCACTATTAGTATAGATGTAGATGAGGGTCACACAGAACACTTCAAAAAGCCACATGTTTAGCAATTCAAGACCCATATTGAAACGGTTAGTGAGGCTGAGGAGGACATAAAGGGAAGTGGAGAAGCCAATATGGAGATTATAGAAATGGCACTCTGTGCACTTTCTACGAAGAAACTCGTGTTAGACACAAGAGGAAGTACTGATAAAAAGCGTAACTTTTGTTTTCTTCTGAAGGTGTAAGAGAGAGAGCACAAACCCAAGCGTTTTCTCAGTTCTACTATTGAACAAGCTGTATGCTTCAATGCATTCATGAAAGTTGTGTTCACAGCAACCATCCAATCATTACAAAACTCTCTCAGCATTCCAATAGGGCACTACACTGTCTGCCAGACAGTCATTCTCCAACCCATCATTCCAGCTGGAACAATCCATTAACAGTGGACATTGCAGATCCAAGACAGATTCAGTTGGTCAATGGATGCCTTGGTACAACCGCTAAACTGTATACCAGTCCAACAGGCCTACACACATCTACATAAATCTCATCTAAAATGGATTTGTGTTTTAGCCAATTAGGCTACATGCCTGACATAAGAAGAATATACGTAAATGTACTGTGCTGCAATCACATCACACTCATGATGGGCTACACCTAGGCCCTGATAAGGCAAAGCAACAGGTGAATTGCAACCCGAGCGGGTTGGAAACAACGCTCTTCCACATATATCACATATATCATGCAGACATAAAATTAGTTAGCCTACAGTACACATCATTTTACCATTTCAGAGCGGACTTTTGCGTGTGAACAAGATAGGGTAGGCCTACTTTAGAGAGGGAGAAAGGGGGTTAATCAGTTGACCTCATCGCAGGATGTGGCCTTTACCTTATTTTGTAATTTGGCAATGTGTGTTTCTTCTTGATGACTCGCTTCAGCTGGTTCACGATAATGGAGGTGAGTTGGGGCAATGGTCGTCCCTCAAACTGTGACTTAACCTCGAAGTCTATAAGCGGGTCCTCCAGGAACGAGAACGACCAGTGAGTAAAAGGCATTCGAGTGAACTGTAGCTTCAGTCGGCCCACCACTCGGGTCATTTTAACGAACAGGTAGGCGGATTTTCCAAACACCAAGTCTACATCTATAGCCAAGTGAAAGCCGCCGTTGTATTCAAGGTCTACCTCAAAATTTAGCTCTTCTGGCATGCCGTCTTCGTTAACGGCAACCGGCTTTATAAGTTTCGCCGTCTTGAACACGGGCAATGAATTGCCTAAGGATATATCCCGGAGACTGAGACCCTCCAACAACCGTCCGGCTGTTTTGGTTTGTAGAAGCTCCTCAAATTCCACCTTGATTTTTTTGGTCACCCAGTGTCTAACCACCGGGGTGTCCCGGAGCTCCCGGAACAGAAACAAAAATATAGCATTTAAAAAGCCGCAGGTCTCCGACTTAGAGGTGTTCAGCGACTCGTTTTGAGAAGGCGGTGGCGGCTGTTGTTTCGGGCTACTGCTGACAGACGGTTCCTGCGACTTCGGAGAAGCGGCCTCTGTCTGTTTAGATACAGCCGATGTCGTGTTTTCTTGCTGTTGCTGTCCTGATTCGACATGTTGGTTATTAAAGTAATCCTTCAATAAGGGATCAGGCACTGCTTTGACATATTGCACTGTCCTTCCTATAGGCTCCGGGCTTCTCCGGTAGAGAAGCAGGAATTGTAACACTAACGTGACGAGAGCCCCAGAGAATGCGGAAATTAATATCAAATATATCATTTCTAACCGAGGCCCCGTTGCCGTCAGCGACTTAAAATGTCTTCATGTTCCCCAGCTAAACGGAATTAACAAAGCAAGTTTCACCTGGTCGCTCACAAAGCTGCCATATCATCTGCCTCTTTCCTGTGGTTGGGGATCTACAGCTGATTGGGCGAACGTAATGCGTGTAATAGCAGAGTAGTCGTGCGTAATGACGGCATTCGCTCCTGTGTTCTCATTCGCCTCTCAAGTGAGTCGCAACAAAGTGACATTTGGTAATTACGGAGTAGGTTTGCAGTTTTGTAAAGCCCTCGACGATGTTAGCATCAACCCTCTGTTATCTCAACATTTGAACGTCAATACATGATCTCAATGATTAGGAATGTTTGTACAAGGACATTCTTAACCTGTGTGATACACTGTGAGGAACAATGGAATTGTAAAAAAAACTATGTGGAGTTGTTTTGTCAGTATTCATAATCTACATCAATGCATATCTTATACCATGCATGCAAACGCACTTTTCCCCAGGGTTAGAGTTGGAGTTCTTCCTTTAATTTGTCATTTATGTTACAGAATGGCATATACAAAGCTCATGCATCTTATGGCCTAGTTGTGATTAAAGGATGTATATAGTCTTGAGATCACACCCCATGGCCAACTCTGGTGCACAAAGTGAGATCCACCCATCATTGTACATCTCCCGATGTTTGGTCGGCATGATCATATGCGCCTAGACTTCACCAATCCACATGAAACTTGGCATAATTGTAGTCCCACATGGCCGATATGGAGTGTAAGGGTTGTGTCCCTAGGTGGGCGTTTCCCATCGCGCTAGTGTCCCCTGCCTGCAGAGACTCAAAGCACTTTTTGAGCAATATCTCAAGAACTGTTTCACCAAAAAATACGAAATTGAAATGTCAGGTTGGCCTCTAGGAGGCGCAAGACACTAGCTCATTACGACTCATTTAAGGAATAGCACCATCCAGTGAATAATGGTCAATGCAAAAGTCGATATAGTCACTATCCAATATCTTGTGATGTAAATGTTCAAAGTTAAAAAACAATTGATTCGTTACCACTATTTTTCGACGCACTCCAAATGTGAATTTTGTTTATGGGGCATTGCAACTGACAAATTCTAATAGCTCAAGAACTGCTTAAGTTAAAATTTGGAAATGTGGTATGCTTATACTTGTCTACAAGTCCTAAAGTTCCATTGGCTTGCTCCACAAAAGCGTTACCTGCGGCCAATCAATTCAGCAGCTAATGCTTGTGCATATGGCCAATCTTAATATAATTTTGTAGTGTTACGTGCCAGCTCACGACACGAAACAAGAAGGGGAGGCCACGCAGAATTTAGGATATTTATAGTAATAATAATATATTTATTAATGATTTACAAGTTTATATAGTTATCTAATAATTATAGCAAACGTGTGGTGAAGATCAGTGTTGTGAAGAGAAACAAAATATGTAATGTAAAGTCAGGTAAATGGTAATATAAACAAACGACGACGATAATCCAAAACCAACGACAACGACAATCCCAAATCCAATTCACTATCCAAATCCAACGATAACCAAAATCCAACGACCAATCCAACGCTCTCCCGGCTTCCATCTGAGCAGGGCTTTTGTAGCCCAACCAATCATGGGTTACACCTGGTTCCAATTCACCTGTTGTAAAGACAGATAGCGAACAGGCATGCAAATATCATGGGGCGGGGCCTAGACCCGCCAGGGTCGTAACATCCCCCCCCCTTATGACAGAAGCCCACCTAAGTGGGATTCTGCACCATCCAAAACCCCCATTTACCTAAACCATCCTATTCACCTATTCACCTATTCACTCATATGCTCCCCATTCATCCAGCTCACCTTTTCACCTATTCACCTATTCACCTTTTCACTCACATGCTCACCATTCATCCAGCTCACCAGTCACACAACCTATTTTCCCCTCAGCAATCCCGGCGGGCCTGGAAAAGCAGTCTAAGAGGGACAGGGGAGGAGACCGGAGAGGAGATAAAATAGTTAGGCAGGCAAGCAATAACACCACACAACTTATCCCCACATCTGGAGCGTGGGACAACGCATTAGTCCCTGCCAGATGGACCTCTTTCCTATGAGGTGTAAAACCACTGTGGACCAGTTTAGTCAGGCCATTCTCAAATAAATACTGGGCCTCGCCCTCCAGAACTTTATTTTTCTGGGTCAGTAGCTGCTTTTTCAGATCCTCAATCTGAGTGTCTTTCTCTGATATCTGGATGTTAAGCTCTTTTACAAGGCGCTCATAGTCTGCCAACTCCATGTCCATGAGAGAGCTCTGCTGAGCATCCTTGCAAAGCTGCTCGAGCTCCTGTGCAGTCTGCTGGAGATGCTGCTTTTGTTGGCACGGCTGATCCTGGAGTTCCACTAGCTTTTCCCTATGTTGCTCAATTATTTTCCCCGATTCCCCTTCTTTCTCATTCATCTGAGATTGAAAGAGTTCCTTTTTATGTTCCAGCTCATGCTGTACCTGATCTTCTCCAGACGCATAGCTCACTACTATTTCCAGTGCCTATTTCTTCAGTGTGTCCACCTGCAATTGAGCTGCTAACCAACTCCAGCGCGTCCGACACACCCACGAAAAACAACAAACTCTTACAAGCCCGGCCAAAACAACAAACAGCGGTAAGCGCTCTTAACCTGCGCGGGGTTTTGCGTTTGCTCAGTAGGTACTCACCTACTCTCACCACCCAGTTACCAACACCTGTACCCAATGTAACTAGTATGCACAGCCCGTCTCTCTCCCAACGAGAGCCCACAGCTGCAGTCACTCTTAAAAATGACTTTCCTCCTCCACGGCAACCCAACGAAAACAAAAAAAGTTTAACCTTACAAATTTCTGCGTGCGTCTCCCCCAATTTGCAATCCCCTTGCTGCTGCACCGGCAGTTTTGTGCCCGTCAGCATCCAAGGCCAATATCCCGATCTATACAATCAATACAGCTTCCCCACCACTATTCCCCAATGAGTGGATGAAAAGTTGTCTTACCAGATTCCCGGGGAAAAAAATCTCGGCGAGCCCCCACGTGTTACGTGCCAGCTCACGACACGAAACAAGAAGGGGAGGCCACGCAGAATTTAGGATATTTATAGTAATAATAATATATTTATTAATGATTTACAAGTTTATATAGTTATCTAATAATTATAGCAAACGTGTGGTGAAGATCAGTGTTGTGAAGAGAAACAAAAGATGTAATGTAAAGTCAGGTAAATGGTAATATAAACAAACGACGACGATAATCCAAAACCAACGACAACGACAATCCCAAATCCAATTCACTATCCAAATCCAACGATAACCAAAATCCAACGACCAATCCAACGCTCTCCCGACTTCCATCTGAGCAGGGCTTTTGTAGCCCAACCAATCATGGGTTACACCTGGTTCCAATTCACCTGTTGTAAAGACAGATAGCGAACAGGCATGCAAATATCATGGGGCGGGGCCTAGACCCGCCAGGGTCGTAACAGTAGGCTCATTAATAATGGCACACAGGTGTTTACCAATTTCAAAACAAGTAATCCATAAGATGTTGCTACAACAAGTTACACCATGTTTTCCCTGTTCCTCTGTCATGGTTGGGTTTATCTTCAAAATGAATTGTACCTTAAATCCTTACGGAACATTTACAAAACCACTTGGGGTAGTTTGCACATTGTGCATATAGCCCGATGATTGCTACTTTGCTATTTTTTCTTTATGATAATATATACCCCTGTCATGTGCATGCACAGGCGGTCATATAGTGTTACTGCTTCACACCCTTTCAGTGTATAGCTGACACAAGTGTAGTTCCTAACATTTTTGGAAACCCAGGGATCTTTTCTATTTAGTGCTATTTCAGTAAATAACCTTGGTTTATTGATTCAAAATATTGGTAGGGTCTGAAATATATCAAAGTCAAAATGTGAGAAAGGTAAGTAACAGCACATTACTTTAAAACTATTAACAGTGTCTTCACAGAACGATGAAATCTGGCTTAACTACTACATCTTAGTATTTTTCAGTTCTTGGGAGTAGAGACCGTGTGTAATATTAGTTTCACTTTTGGCCTCTTTTGACACTTAATATTGGCTCAAGATAGTTGTTATAGAATTTGACGGCCACCGTAGGTACTGGCACACACTTGTAAAGGACATTCAGCTGGTTGCAATTCAGCAACCTTACCACTAGATGCCACTAAAAACTACACTCTGTACCTTTAAATATGTGAACACTGGTTATGATGAAAGGTAGATTGTGTCATTCATAGTAGGTAACGTTTCACACATTATTAGTAAAAAAAAAAAAACCTGCATGGTATCATGAACAAGTATTATGAAACATTTAAAAAACAACTTTGCAACTGTAATTAGGCCCTATTTTATTTTTTAATGTTAGCTTGCAATAGTGTCACATTAATTATCATGCTTCATAAACATGTTATTCAAACACCAATGCTTATTAATATAAAAACATTAAGTATTGTTGCTTATTAATAATAATAATAATAATAATAATAAGTAAATGTATTCTCCACACCTTTTCACCGGATCTATTTCTTAATATTTCTCTCTCTCTCGCTCTGTCAATGTCTTCCTCCAGCCCCCCCCCCCCCCCCCCGAAGGTCATGTAAGGCTGCAAGAAATTGACATGGAAACAGTGTGAAATTAGGCCTCCTTGTTATGCTTTTGTTTGCATATCCATGTTTGCCATTCAAAATCTGCCCCACATCCTCAACTTAGAAATGAGAATGTTTTATTGCAAAGGCCATATATAAAGATGTTTTCTGTGTCTGCGATTAAAATGACCAACAGAAGCAGACCCTAATGTTTGTGTAAAGGTAGAGGCCCAAGACCTCATCCTCTAAGCGAGACAGCAAAAGACGCCCCCTGCTGGGTGTGCAGTATAACTGTTGTTATATTCTGTCAATTGAGTGAAGAGTGTGGCCCAGTCCCAATGCCCGCCCGAAGGCCTAAGGCCCGCCCCTGAACCCTCACAGACTTAATTGCCATCAGCTGGTAAGAGTGCAAGGGCTTGAAATGGTATGGATAGGAACAGGACAGCACGTTGCGATATATCACATTATAGCGGTTGTGTTTTAATGGTTCCAGGCTTCCCTTCCCTGTATATCATGTCACACCGCTATGAACTGTGGGTAATTCCCTCAGACAAAGGCTAGATAAATGCAGACTTACAGAAAGTGTGCATAAAGGGCTCTAAATGTCTGCGTAAAAACGCCCTCGTGCCCTTGACGATCTGACAGTGGGACAGCCCTAAGCCCTGACGGATTTAGCGGGAACACGCCTCAAAGGCTGTGAGCCCATGAGTGTGGACATTGGGATTGGGCCTTTGTGTGTGTGTGTGCGTGTGCATGTGCATGTGCGTGTGCGTGTAGGTGTGTGAGAGAGAGAGAGAGAAAGAAAGAAAAAGTTTGAAGTTCAGGCAAATTTGTGTTCAATTGCATGGCATTTCAAGACTGTACAATAGTTACAAATGTATTTAAAACGACACAAAACAGTTTGTGAGTTGACTTCCTATGTTTTTATTTTTTATTTTATTTGTGTGTGTAGAGGGGGGGGGGGGGTATAACTGGTATACTCAGAAACAAATTCACTCTGTGTCATGTCTTAGGAGTAAGAGTCTGGTGAAGCCAGCTTCTTTCATCTCAACTGGAGAAAGGGGGATCTCCACATTCTCAAAGACTTCATCTACACTAAAGGAAACTTATGGTTCATCATTATTGGGATTAAAGTCTACTGTTCAAAGAGGACACACTTTCACATCTTGGGGAAGTGCTAAATTTGACACATGTGCCTCTGAATCCCTGGTCACATGCATGTCACAGGTCATTGTGACTTTGTCATGTTTACTTAGTGAAAACAAATAGTAATTTATGTGCAGATCTAGCATCAGTGTAACTTTAATAAATTCACACAAAGGACTGTGTCTGTGTGATTCAGTGTGTCTAGCACCGGTTTAATCAACGGCTGCATATAGACTCTGCATACAGTCGATTTAATCATTAAAGAATTAACTGAATAGTCAAACAACTGCTTTAGGAAAGTATAACAGTGTTTTTTTTTTTTACTATGTTTAGAATTTGATTTAAGTTAACTGATTAAATCGTCTCAAGCTGAAATTTGTACATACAATACAAGGACAAACGTGTATGCATATATTCCTGAAACTGAACCTCTTGCATACAAGGGCCACAGATCCACACATGAGCAAACTCTCCAGCTCCTAGTGTTGAATGGTGTCAACTGATTTGCCAATACCTTAGACACGCCCATATGAACTTTGACAGGAAGCGTCGTTTTGCCGGGAATGCAAATACCACGTGTCTCCGGCAGTACGGCTGTGAAGCATTGCAGTGCAAATCACGTCTTCACAAGGAGCGGTTGTAAGATGGCGGCCCGGTGGGGAACAGGCGAAGAGATTTTAAATGCTCATAATATGGAGTTTTTCTCAACTACAAGCCTGGATGAGGTATGGAACCGTCGAAATAACACCCGATAAAACAATTGGGCGATTAGGTGTGATCGCTTTCTTTATTGAAGTGAAGATGCTCGTCAGTGAAAGGATGCACACGCTAAAGTGACACGTGGATAGTTGTGGAATGAAACGTAAAAGTCGTGATAAACGACTTGCTGAGAATGTTGGGCTTTGCTTTTTCATATCGGTTGTGAAATATTCAATTTCAAAATGTAAAGATAACGCTTGTGATGTGATCATTTGTTCGAATAATTTGTTCCGACACGATGATCTTATAGGTAAAGACGCATGTGTGTGTTGTGTACATCGTGTGCTTGATTCGGTTTGCATGCTGAGGTCCAGTTAGCTGCTAACTAGCATCTTAGCTAGCGAACTAGCTTGATTGTTTAGATTCAGTTCGTATTAGTTTAATTCATTGATGCAGGAAAATGTATCACGCAAAGTTTGTTAAAGAACCATTGGTTACATTTAGTAATTGAGGTGTCAATTATTATTGTGAACATATTTAGCTTATTTGATGATTTCCCTTTAACCGAGTCTTGTAGAGTCTGACTAATGTTACCTTACTTTATTCATAAATTGGTCAGCAGGTTAGGATGACCACCTCCTAGATAATGCATCCCTGATGCGATGTTAAGGTTTACGTAATCCGATTTTTCCTTGAAATAATTTCTAAGGTTTTAAACGAGTTCCAAATCAGATTTGGATTGCCTAAATTCCACGTGGTTCCAACATGTTGCATCTACTGTCTGTGTTAACTAGGTGTGCTGTTGCATGCAAATGGTAAAGAATGTATGGATTCAATTTGTCCAATGTAACACTCAATGGGATCCTAATGGGTGAAATGTTACTTATGAAAGTAGTGTTTTCATGTTGAGGGTAGGTGCAACCTATGAACTAATCCATTAAAAGTAAACATGTGGGTCCATAGGAAGTTTGGATTTGATGGTCTGTAACTGTCAATGAACGTATCAATTACCACAGTAAAATACTGTAAGTCGTGGCTAAGAAAATTGGATTGGTAAAATCATCCATGCTTTATATTGTTTTTTTTAATATAAGATTCGAAGCTGCCGGTAGTTTGTTGTCGGCAACACGTGGGTTACGGCGCTGAGGTGAAAGTCCTTTATCCATCCGGTGCGGTGACGCGATGCACGTGGGTGACATCGCATGGAGTCATCGGTATCCATTAAGATTTTCCCGGAAACATTTCATGTCTTAAATTTGATGTTTAAGATCCAGCGAACACACGTGTTAACTGTATATCGGTGTCCGCTTTGTATTTTCATTACATTACTTTTGCCCTCTGAAATAAAATGCTGTTTAGGGCGAAATGGGGAAACGCAATTGGCCCCATGTGTTTCAAGGGTGTATGCCATTAACTCGCGAGTTTTTATTTCTCGATATATTAACATTCATATTGCTAACTAAAAATGAACTCCAGCCATGATCAACAAGTCAATTCAGGATCAGACTGAGCAGTTAACAAGCACTAAGTTAGCTGGTTGATGGCCCTTAGTTTTCTGATTTTATTTAGGCTATTGATCTATTTTTCAAGACACTGATTGCATCTTGTGTTTTACCGTAGGGATAACCTTGTCATGAGCCCTCTGATTCATTGTATTTGAGTGTGTGAAATGAGGCTAATCAGTGGTGTGAATTAAGACCTGCTCCCCATACATAGGAAGTGTCTTTCAATGTAAAATTGTTACTCCACTTGCAAGGTTGTGTGCCTCACCTCTTAGTTTGATACCTGTGCTTGACTCCGAGATGGGTACATTTAAAGAGGGACTTGTTCAAATTTCTGAATAACTGTCTTGTAGTAATGGAGTGTGGGACTTGTGGGTTGAGTTCTCTCTGCCCTGGTCCTGGGGACAAAACTAATACATTTTATCTTTGCTGGAATGCCTGTTGAAGGTTGAGTTGACATCTGTGTGTGCCTTAAAGCCATCTACCATTTTCTCCAATAAAAAAAAATCCCTCAGTCTTGACTCCACACTGGAATTTGCATATTGCCTCAGACAGAAATTGCATCCAAACTGGTTTAGTTTGTATTGCCTGATACCCTTTCAAAGACCGTTATGTCTCCAGTCAGCCTTAACCTGTTTCCTAATCCAGTGGTTCTCAAATGGGGGTATGTGAGATGTTTTATAAAATATATTTAAAATTATTATACGGCTTTTCAGAATGTTCCAAAAAGTTCTGTTGATTTGAATGGGCCACCCCAACGTTCGCAGGTCTGTAATTTCTTGATATTCACTGCTGCGAAAAGTTGATGACCGCTGTCATTGGCAACGGGTTTTGTGCTTCTACTCTTTCATATAATTCCGCGAGTAGTCCGGTCATTTATCGTAACGGAAAGTCATTGTAACTTGAAGTCAGCAAGTAATGGGTTGCTACGCAACACCTGAAACATTAAAATTCTATTAGCCTGAAGAACTATTTTTTTCTTAGCGGATATCACGAAACGGCAACAAAATCATTTAAAAGAGGTATTTTGGAGGAATGTCTTCTATTGTTTTGGCAGGTAACTGTATAATAAGCGGGATAATGTTTAGTGATTAGTGACCGTGACTTATACTAGCTGCGCGTCTGGGTCCTGTTCATCCTGTCGAGATTTATTTTTAGATAATGACCGCCAGACTATACATTATTATTGCTAGCTACCTGTCACTAATCAGGAAACACTTCTGGAAGTGTCATCTGACCGTGGCCTCCAGATGAGGTTTGCCATATCCACACTCATACAGTTTTGGGTGTGTGTGAAGCAGGAGCACCCTGACCTGGGACATAAAGCTTTGGAGCAGCTACTACCCTTTGCCTCCACATATTTATGTGAGGCTAATTCTCTGCAATTACTGTGATCAAAACAAAGCAGAGAAACAGACTCTGCCTGGAGAAGAGCTTGATCACAGCAATTGCCTCCCTGCCACCAAGACTGACAAAGATTCTCTAAAGCACAAGTTTCTCACTAAAATGTAATTGCAAAAGCAATCAGTTCAATGCAACAATGTTCAATCTTCAGTGTTGACAGTTTAATAAATCAGACAATGAAGGCATAGCGCTGTTTATTACATATTTTTTTCAATGCTTTGCACTGATTAGGGGGTAATTGGCTGAAAAAAATGTTCACAGGGGTACATCACTGAAAAAGTTGAGAACCACTGTCCTAATCCTTCTCCCTCTCACCTAACAGGCGGAGGCCCTTCAGGGCGCTCTCACGGTGGACTGTATGGAGGACCAGGGCTTGCACTCGAGAGATGTGGTGGAAGCCTTGCATGGTTGCCTGGACCCCTCCATCCTTTCCATCTTTGAGGACTCCCCCATCGGAGAGGTGTGTGTGTGTGTGTGTGTGGACGGTTGGGCATGTCTGGACATGCCTTGAGATTCTGCTGAGTTGGCCGTTTTACCTCATGTCAGGTTATATCTTGGACTGAGTGCACCCAGCTGTGGCCAGAGCCATGATTTTGTTTATTATTAGTCCCACATTTTGAATTTAGAATACCATGGTGATTGGAATCAATTTTGTCCCCAGGCAAAAATTGGAATTGACGAGGAGAGTGAGGCGACTCTGCTTACTGCATTAACTGAAATACTTGACAATGTGGACGACGAGAACCTGTCCCCATTTGACACCCTGCCCGACGTGGAGCTGTTAACAGGTCAAAAGGGCCGAGAGCACTCACCGGTGAGTTCCCAGCTGCTAGCTACCTGTGACGGTGCATCAGAGGTCTGGGTGGGGTGGGGACAGTGAAAGTGTGTGTGCAAGTGGTTGACTAGTTGCCATTGTGCACCATTTAAATAATTATGAATGCGTTGGGTCTAGTTTGTTTTTAAATTGGGGAGGTGTTGGATTTTCTCTAACAAATTTCGATGTTTGTTTTACCAGCTGAGGAAGCTCCTGTGCCTGTCACGGTCTCCCCCAGACAGAGAGTCCATGTTCAACACGAGGTCATTTTCCAGTCCAGGAAAGGTAAAACAGCCTGTAAAGAACTCCTCATGAGCAGTTTCAGTGTTTTGATTACTTCACACACACATAGTCTCTATCTGTTTCTCTTCTATGACTGCCGAATGTAGACGACACATTTGTGCCAGTTGGAATAGAGTAAACAACCGTGTAAAATGGAGCAAATGGCATGTGTAGCCTACGATGACCTCTTGACCATTTCTCAGCCTGTTTGCTGCTGTTACATAGGATCTTATAAATAAAGTGCTAACACTCAGCATGTCTCTCTGCAGAGTTTACCCAGAATGCCAAACGTGACGATTCAGAGGAGCGACGGAGAGGACGAGGAGGAGTTTGCGCTCTTGTCTGACATTGACCCGTCTGTGGACATGCTGGATTGGAGTAGTTTGTCACTGGAGCAGGACGGTAGCTGTGTGGCAGTCACCCTGGGCGACTTGGTGAAACGCATGCACTGTGTGGCCGTGTGTCTTGAGGAGGGTGCAGATGAGCAGATGCTTCCGGAAGGTGGGATTGTGCTTGAGGTGGTGGACCAGGGGGAGCACGGCGAACCTATCCTGGCCATCCCTAACCTGAGTGTTCAGCTGCCGGTTGCTGGTTCTGCAGAGTCCAAACAGGAGGTTCCAGATGAGACCCCTGAGGTATGCCAACAATCCGCCGCTCCGGAGAGTCATGTGGATGCAGTGGAGCCGGCAGGCTCACCCCCTCCAGCACTCCAGGATAAGGAAGAGAAGGTGGTCATCAACCGACCAAAAGAAGAGATGTCCGAGAAGTGTCCCTCGCGCAGGAAAAAGAAACGGAAAAATAAAGAGGCCCAACCCCCGCCTGTATCTGAGGGAAGGGTTTTGAGAAGCGCATCGAAGGATCTGGCGAAGAAGACTCAGAAAGAGCAGAAGCAGCAGCAGCAGCAGCAGCAGCAGCAGCAGCAGCAGCAGAAGAAGAAAAAGGTGATCTTTGCCCCAGTCTCAACACCCCACTCTGAGGCGGTCATACCTATACCCCCAGCTGCCTTGATTGACCCCCCTCAGGCAATACCCCAAACCCCCGTAGAAAAGAACCCAGTGCCCTCATCTAATGAGCTCAGGATGGATGCTACCTCACCCAAAGCGTCACCAGTTCCTGAATCACCACCTATGCCAGTCCCATCACCCGTGCCCGCCCCAGTGACCTCACCCAGTACTACCTCCCCCGTACCAGTCGGTGCCTGCACCCAGGAAGTGGTTCCGGAGGAGACTGCAGTTCCTGCGCTCAGCGAGTCCAAACCCAAGCCCCTGAGCCTGCAGCAGTACCGCCTCATGCGTCAGCAGAAGAAGCCCTCTCCCCTGGAGAACGCTGGGGACAACAGCACCAAGTGGCCCTCTCTACCCGAGGCTCCCATGGAGCTGCCCCCCATTCCCTGCCTGCCGCAACCCAGCCCCAAGGATCCACGCAAGGCCTCTACCCCCGCAGCCAGCAAGGAGCCCCCTCCCGAAGAAAAACTTGTCTGGCAGCCAAAAGGTCTGGCTGCTCCTCCCACTCCAGAGGCCCTGCTGGTGCCGCCCGCCTCACTTGTGGCGGCCTCCAGCAAGCCCACAGTGCCCAAACCTGTTCCTGCTCAAACTTCCTCATCACCTCCTGTTCCTGTTCCAGCCCCAGCCCAGAGCCCTACTCTGCAGCCCCAGAGCCAAGCTTCGCTAGCCGCATCACCAAACACTACGACCAGCAATGTCTCGCTTCATGCCGCTCAGCCACCAAAGCAAACTGCTGTTTACAAGGACGCTCCACTACCAAGTGCCACAATACCCTTGGCCACACGGGTGCTGCAGGCTGTGGTGTCGCAGCCACGCATCGCCCAGCTGCTTGCCGCTGCCCTCAAGGGCCAGAAGCTGCCGTTGGTGTCACCTCAGGTGGCCGCAAAACCCCAGGCCCCAGGTGAAGTTGCCCCCAGAACCACTAAAGAGGCTCAGCCTGCTGTTACCGCTGCCCCACAGAGGGTGGATGCTGGTCCTGCGGCTTCAGCTGCTCCTTTGCCAGCCCTGAAAAAGCCAGAGCAGACCACAGTGCCACCCAAGTCAGAGCCAGCCAAAGTGGCTGTGCCAGTCACAGTGACCCAGCAGCGGAGGCAGGCACCCACTGCAGCCGCTGTGCCCACCCCTCTGATGGTCCCAGCGCAGAGCCAGCGCAAAGCCCTACCTGCTCAGCCTGCACAGCAGAAGCAAACACCAGCTGTGGCACCATCCAAAGGGAAGAGCCAGACCGAGGAGCTGATTGAGTCCTTTACAAGTGAGATCGGTAAGCAATGTTTCATTTCAAGTCTGTGTGCGTGTGCTTTTTGTGAATATGTTCAAATTACACTTGAGTTACCCCTTTTTTCCTCCTGTTTAGGTATCGAAGCTTCTGATCTTGCTAGCTTGCTCGAGCAGTTTGAGGAGACCCAAGGTAAGCAATGGTTTGCCCACGTGGCTCTGTTGACCTGGAGAAAGTGCTGGTTAACAGTCCTTGGTTGTGGGGGGTGGCCTAGTCCTTCCCTGTCTGTGTGTCTCTAAATTTAACAGACGGTGGTGAAGCGGAGTAGAAGAGCTATAACCGGAGTTAGCTGGTGTAGAGTGTAGATTTTGGGGGCAAGTTTTCTGGTGTTGTGTGGCAGCATTGGACAAGGCTGGGATTCCTTAGTGGGGCCTTGGTGGGTAATTGACCAGGCTGTGCAGTCTTGTGATCTGTGTGATGGTGGCATTCCAGTGAAACAAGGAAGGTGAATGAGTTCTCAGAAACGTGGCAGCGTAGCAAAGTCTTGGTGAAGCTGTGAGAGGTTCTGTGTTCCTGAGTAAACCTGGAGCACAGTTCACTGACGAGTAGTGTTCTGCTCAGATCTGGGAACTCTTATCTACACGGACAGTTAGAGTACTTGTTTTTATCTTATCTGGACTTGCATTAATTGGCCTTTAGTGTAAAAGCCAGGATTTGGAGTTTGAGCGAGTTTTTCAAAACTCTTCAGTCTCCGAGATTGTGCCCTCTATCTGGAGCCTTTGCCCCATGTTCGGTAGTCTCGCAGCTGAGGTGTGCCACCTCAATAGACTTTGTAGGAATTTCATTGGTCAGAATGCCAAAGGTGTCTAATGAAATAACAAATTGAGTTCTAGGACTGTTCAAGTGATGGTTGAAGATGGGTGTTTGAATATCCTGCAACCTTCGGGTTCCTATGGCATTGTTGTAGTAAGGAGAGCTCCGTGAGAGCTGCTGTCCCTTGGACAGGCACTGCTGGCCCTGGGGGTCTTTAAGAGGAGCTGTAGTGCAACCGGAACAGCTGCCATGTGCTCATGCATGCTTAGCCACTGGAATTCTGCCCTGTCCGCAAATCCATTTTCACCCGGGATGGGGAGAGTGGACGGGGGTGCGCTGCCTTTGTCTGTTTGCAGGCGTCGCTCACATCCAGGGCATCAGGGGAGTGTGTGTGTGTGAGGCCAACAGGGAGAGATGGGCCCCTTTCGATAACAGTTTGGAGGTGACGTCGTGCAGCTAATCTGGTGTTTCATTGCAGACAAGCAACATAAAACCTAAAAGCACACTTGTTTTCATATAGTTATATTCCAAGTTGTTGTTGTTCAGAGTTACTAAACCTACATTTCTCTGCTGTCTAATTGAACTGCTTCCCATGGAAATGGCCGTCTGTCGCCCAGTGACGTGTTGTCTGTTTTATAGAATCCCTGACTCAGCCAGTGCTGGAGTCATTCAGAGCAACCTGTCTGCAAATGCTGGTTCTATTTGTTGTCCTGCTCGACAGCCACGTTTAAAAGGCTGCTTTCCTGCTATGGTTGGGTGAAACCTAACCAACCAGCACCCTTCATTCAGTAGTAGTTTTATAATTCGGCACAACCAGGAACCTATGGTGAAATTTGGTCTTTTTTACATGTGCCTGTCCGCATATGATTCTATTTATGTTCGAGTTGTATTTGTAAACCTTTCAAACACACCAAGCCATATTGAAAAGGCATTCAAAACTATAATAACTCCTTAATGTCATAGGAAGTGTGAAACCATACATTTAGTTGTACATTAAAACAGATTATTGACAGGTCATAGAGTGCCATTTGATACAATCATTGGGAGAATGTTGTGATCAGTAGACTTGGTTCAGGCCTTGGGCCCACAGTGCCTCTGTCCTAGCAACAAGCTTGGGGGGAGTAATGGCTTTCCAAAATCAGTGCAGGTGCGTGTGCCAACTGTCATTAGGCGTGGGGGGGAGAGTAATTATCCGTTTCAAGGAATGCGCTGGTTGGTTGTGATTTGCTTGTGTATTTTAACACACGGGTGCTGCTGGGACACTGGACTGCTCATTCATCCCCCTTCCCCCTCCATCTCTCCTGCAGCCAAGGTGGAGCGCACTGTGCCGGAGGTCTTTGGCAGAGCAGCCGCTGTAGGAAACTCCAGGTGAGTAAAGTTCCGGAGGCACGGTGGGAGTTACCCTACAGCCTTCATGCTGCTCTCACACACACGTTCCAAACACCGCCATGTTTGTGAGTGTGTGCGTGCACATATATCTGTGTGTGTGTGTGTGGTGATGGTGGTTGCACCACTCCATCGCCAAGACCTACCGAAGAGAGGAAAAGGTGACAGCCCAGCCCTAGAATGGGAAGCTGGTCTTTCATGACTGTTCCGCAAGCATTGGCCTTATGTGTTTGTCTGCTGTGTTCATTGTTTTATGTGCTGTTAATGGGTTTTTTTTTTCCCCCACCTAAGTAGTCTGATAAGATGTGTGTTTGTTTCCAGCGTTGAGCCAGCTATGGAGACTAAAGCATTGGAGGGAACAAAAGTCCATGACCTCGGCAGCACAGCAGGTGAGTCGAGTCGGTTTCTTGCCTAGCTCTGTTCACTCGGACAAACATGTTAATGTAACTAACTGGGTTGCTATGAAAGGGCACATAGAGCATCAACCAATGCTATCTGTCATTGTGGTGTCTGAATGGGAAACGGATGTTCCTTAATTCCCTCTAGAGAGGTGTGTGTGTGTGTGTGTGTGTGTGTGTGTGTGTGTGGGGGTGTGGGTGTGTGGGTGTGGGTGGGTGTGTGTGTGTGTGTGTGTGTGGGTGTGTGGTTTTATTCTGTAATTTGTAGAACCAGAAAGAGGTCTGTTCTCACCCTACCCGCAGGCCTCACTCCTCCAGGCACCCCGCCTCATCAGATGTGGAGGCCCCTGGTGCCAGTAGTCTCGCAGGGCAAAAGTAAGATGGCCGACGGTGCCAAGCAGACCCCCACAAAGCTTATCATACAGATTGACCCTCGGCCTTTACCTTCAAACAAACTTCGTGGCAGGGTTCAGCCCCTGGTTGCCAACCCGGCAGCCTTCCAGCCCTTCTCCCCCGACCATGACTACTGCCTCCCCTCAAAGGAGTCTTCCTCTGATGGTGGCGAGCGCTTGAACATCAAGCCACAGCAGTCTACCGTCAAGACCATTGAGCTCCCCTTGGAGAGAAAGGTGTCACGACAGCCCTCGACACAGTGCCCCCCTGTGGCCAGTATATGCAGCAAGGCCAACAGTGCTCCTCCCCCTCTAGATGAAAAGATCTTGAGCAGCTCTGTCCTGGTGACCCCAGACGCCTCTCCGTCCAGGGTCGAACCGGAGGCGGCAAGAACGAGAATCCCCAAGCGCGAGTCTCCCTTGGGCCATGTGTCCCGTTCCCCTAGCCCCTGTTGCAGGAAGAGGGGGCGGGCAAGGCGGCGCCAGTCAGCACACTCCAGCTCCAACAGCTCAGACTCCAGCTCCAGGTCAAGATCCAGGTCTCGGTCCAGATCTCCCCCCAGAAAACGGTAAATAGTTACGATTAGCTGGCTGACCACCTGCCTCCAACATCTGGGAGTTGGAGCAAAATGAGCACCTATATTCAATTTGATCATTTCTGTAAATGGCACCTTTTTTTTGTTTTTTAAGTGTTTGTAATGCCATAACATCAGTTGTCTGGGTTGAATATGGTCCATGTTGGGTTCCCTCATTTCTTTGTTTCTGTTGAAGTAAAGCACCCTTAACTAAAGCACCCTTTACTCATTGTAAACTGTCTGCAGGTGTTATCGCTCTCGTTGTTCTGAGAGCAGCTCCAGCTCTGGGTCCAGGTCCTGTTCACGCTCACGGTCTCGGTCCCACTCCCCACACAGACGGCGGAGATACTCGTACTCCAGCTCGCTCTCTGGCTCCTGGAGTCGATCCAGATCCCGCTCAAATTCCCCACAGTCACACAAGCACTGGAGAAGCCGGTGCAGGTGAGGACGACTGTCATTCAAGCTTTTCAGACTTCATAGGGATTCCTGTAGGTCTCACTATTGGCCTCCATTGTGTGAGGTATGGTTGTGTTCAAAGCATCTTAATACATCAAGTGCATTCTTGCTCCTCTAGCCCTACATCCACCTATTACGGCAACCGGGACCACAGCGACGAAGTGAATAGGCACAAAGAGAAGGCTATTGTAAGTTGTTTTGATTTTATTTTGTTATTTGCACACCCCTTGCCAGCATTGTGTAGTGTAAGCACTTGCAAAGAAAAATAGTTCCAGCCATTCGGGTTGATGACTTGCTCCTTCCCCATGGCTGCAGGAGGAACGTCGGGTGGTTTACGTCGGTCGCATCCGTGGAGGGATGACACGTCCTGAACTGAAAGAGCGCTTCTCGTTGTACGGAGAAATAGAGGACTGCACCCTGCACTTTAGAGAGCACGGGTAAGTGTGTTTGTCTGTGTATGCGTGCATCTACATCTACATCTACATTCCCCCGTTTTACCTGTTGGCATAGTGCTCACCCTGTCATAACGATCTGTGCTAGATCTAGTCGTCACAAAATATTTGCGTTTGCATCCATGTGTCAAGTTTTTTAATATTTTAGTTTTAAATATATATCTGTACATTTTCAGGGACAATTATGGCTTTGTCACTTACTACGACACAAAAGATGCCTTTACTGCCATTGAGAATGGCGGCAAGCTCCGGCGACCCAACGAGCTGCCATTTGACCTCTGCTTTGGAGGCCGGCGGCAGTTCTGCAAAGCCACTTACTCTGATCTTGGTAAGTTGCTAGTCAATGTTGAAGTTGTTACCTCTGTAAAGCTTTGAGTAGACACTGGGAACAATGCTGGGCTAGTTTTAGACTTTCGGATAGAACAAATAAATGTTTGTCTACCTAGATGCAAGAAATAATGCAGCTAATTTTGTGGCCAGCTTGCCTGGAAATGCTAAACTGATGGTGTCAGTTGAAGTGATGGACAAGACCAGCTAGTCCAGGAAACATTCCTGATTATGCTTTATTAGCCAGGAAAGATGCTTATGGAGCTAGAGCTCTGAGTACCTTTTTTTTTTTTTTTTTTTTTCATCCATTTCAGATTTTTTTTTTTTTTTTTTAAACATTATTATGTAGCTACTTAATGCAACCTTTTAGACTGGACTCAACAGTGTCGTAATCCAGAGCTGGGCTGAGCTCAGATAAACTGTTCTACCATCATGGTCAATTGTCAAAGGGTTACAAAGTTCGATCAAATGGCAAAATAATTTCCCCAGAATATCTAGTCTTGTAGCCACTACTTCACACCTTTTTCCCCCCTCTTTGTTATCTCTTTTAGATTCAAGTCGGGATTATGACCCAACAACAGCTAAACGCAAAATTGATGCACTAGACTTCGACACTTTACTCAAGCAAGCCCAGAAAAACTTGAAGAGGTAACATGGAGAAGCCTGGGTTGCAGGATGGAGACCCAAATCAATTACCTCAGGGCCTTCGCCAGGCTTCAAGCTTCCTCTGCTGCCCAGATGTTTGTTTTGGTTGACTGTTTTTGTTTTAGTTTGTCCTAGTTTTCTGTTTGTTTTTGCAAGCTTACACCTTCTATTGAAGTGAAGATTTGTATGAAAAGATTAAAATAGTACCAAAAAAAAACCAGAATTATTTGAAATGAAATTGAATTTTTTTTTTTAAAGATTGATTTATTTAAATGTTTTATTTGACATGCCAAGCGCTGGGAAACATTTTAAGACATGGAAAATTATGTTGAAATGGGAGCTTTTATCAGTGTTTGGGGATGATTGTGAATAACATTACACAAAATGTATGTCAACCCTAATAAATATTTAAACTGGCAAGGTGTGGCCGTGTTGTCATCTGTTGAACATATACCGGCTTGTTCCGTTAACCTGTTTGGTAGATCGATTTGGTGTTTTATATCGTTGGAAAGCCTGTTTATTTACCTTTTAAATACTCCTTAACACTCAGATGAACAAGACATGTTAGTCCAAACTTTTTTTCTGAGTTTATTTACATGTCCTGCAAGCTAAATTTGTGCAAATCCACATTTTTATTGATTGAGCACAGACATTGAGACACCCATACAAGTAGACTTACCCATTTTAACTTCAATACTACTGATACATTTGACCCTACTATTTCACACGTGGGTACTACTGTATTGACTGAATAATTGTTGCCCTTGTAACATACAACTAATCCTCATGTTGACGTCTAACCTGATCACTTGAACCATTGGGATCTTAAAAGCCACATCCTTTCAGGCACATTGCATCCACTTGGTTAATACTCTTAAATGAATCTCACACATACATTGGGTCTCTTAAAACAAAACAAAAAAACACTGATACATTACCTATATTGCAATGTGTAAATGTGCAGATACTGCACGTTCAAAGCTTGCACCACAGAATTGCAACACCCTTCGTTGGAATTCTGCATTTCATGGCGATTGTTCAGAGAAATTGAAGAGTTGGTGAACTTGTTATTTTCAATTATAACAATATGACAGACGTTACTCTTTCGACAGTGCTTTTCAATAAGGCCACCAATGATGAAAGATTTAAAAAGACAGAGGAAATGACAATATATAATATGTACACTGCTCCAAAAAATTAAAGGAACACTTTGAAAACACATCAGATCTCAATGTGAAAAAAATGATGTTGGATATCTATACTGATATGGACAGTTTAATGTCTTAGGAACGAAAGGATGCCACATCTTTTGATGGAAATAAAAGTTTTCAGCCTACAGAGGGCTTAATTTTATAGACACCCCAAAAAATCAAAGTGAAAAAATTATGTGGCAGGCTAGTCCATTTTGCCAAAATTCAATTTCTGCAGCTCAAAATGCTTCTCAATATGGCCCCTACGTGCTTGTATGCATGCTTGACAACGTCGCGGCATGCTCCTAATGAGACAACGGATGGTGTCTTGTGGGATGTCCTCCCAGATCTGTCTAAGGGCATCAGTGAGATTCTGTAAAGTCTGAGGAGCAACCTGGCGGCGTCTGATGGACCGAAACATAATGTCCCAGAGGTGTTCTATCGGATTTAGGTCAGGTGATCGTGAGGGCATTTCAATTGTATCAATTCCTTCATCCTCCAGGTACTGCCTGCATACTCTTGCCACATGAGGCTGGGCATTGTTGTGCATCGGGAAGAACCCAGGACCTACTGCACCAGCATAGGGTCTGACCATGGGTTCAAGGATTTCATCCAGATACCTAATGGCAGTCAGACTGCCGTTCTCTAGCCTGTAGAGGTCTGTGCCCACGACCCACTACCAAACCGGTCATGCTAAACGATGTAGCAGGCAGCATAGCGTTCTCCTTGGCTTCTCCAGACCCTTTCACATCTATCACAGGTGCTCAGGGTGAACCAGCTCTCATCTGTGAAAAGCACAGTTCACCAGTGGCAGACATGCCAATTCTGGTGTTCTATAGCAAATGCCAAACGAGCTCCACGGTGCTGGGCAGTGAGCACAGGGCACACTACAGGACGTCCAACCTCATGAAGTCTGTTTCTGATTGTTTGGGCAGAGACATTCACACCAGTGGCCTGCCGGAGGTTATTCTGTAAGGCTCGGGCAGTGCTCAACCTGTTCCTCCTCGCACAAAGCAGCAGATATCGGTCCTGCCGATGGGTTGAGGACCTTCTACGGCCCTGTCCAGTTCTCCTAGAGTAGCTGCTTGTCTCCTGGAATCTCCTCCATGTTCTGGAGATTGTGCTGGGAGACACATCAAAACTCCTTGCAACGGCACGCGTGGATGTGCCATCTGGGAGGAGTTGAACAATCTGTGCAACTTCTGTAGGGTTAAGAAATCGCCTCATGCTCCCAGTAATGATAATGACTCTAGCTAAAGCCAACACTAGTGGAAAACCAGTCAAAGAGATCAAGAGGGAGAAACTTGAAAGGGCCTCCACATGCAAAACCAGTCCTGTTTTGGGGTCGTCTCATTGTTGCCCCTCTAGTGCACCTGTTGTTAATTCCATCAACACCCATGCAGCTGAAACTGTTTAACAACCCCCTCTTCTACTTAACTGACCAGATCATTATCAGAGAAGTGCAATTGAATTCATGCATACCCTGATAAAAAAAAATTGTTCCTTTAATTTCTTTGAGAAACAGGTTTAGGTTGAACATTTTCAAACCTAATTAAAATATTTTAGTTACTTAATTGTTAGGTGGTGTGAGTAATTGGTCAAGGATTTCCAAAAAAAGAGTCCACTCATAAAACAAAGTCAAGATTCAGTTACGTGTATACTGGAATTGTATGGGTTAAAAAGTATTCCTTTAGAAGAGTGCAGACATTTACATTTACATTTAGTCATTTAGCAGACGCTTTTGTCCAAAGCGACGTACAAGGGAAGATGTTATGCACCAAGTGTGTTTGTTAATTACAATCATTGTCCATAAAACGAATACGCTTCATTAGTTTTCGATGTTATTTTAGCCCCTCGAAAACGTCTCATCTCACCAAAGCTTAACCTAAAGTTTTTCAATTTTGGGGAACTTGCAGGCATCCCGTTGACAACGTCCTGTTTTGTCCTGGTTTGGCACACGAGAATGACGTCAATTTAGAGATACCATAGACACGAGAGTACTACTCGCATAAATATGTATCTCTCCAATTCAACGGCTGGAAATAGTCTAGTAACTACCATGACGACTTGCTCATGCCAGTTTTGCACTTTAAGGACACGATCATGAAACTATTGCACGAGTGGGGAGTATTCTGGTGTTTAAGAGACATAATGCACAGCATTAGGTTAACAGAGGGATTGATGATCTTGGCTGTTTTCTAAAGTCTTGGTTGAGGGCTAGGTTTTACACTCATCACAACCGGTTGTGACTGGTTTAATCTAGATGGTCGAGCTTGCGCAGTAGGTGTAAACAGGAAGAAACCTCTTATATTACAGCTAATGTTCGCATAGAGAAGCCCAAGAGATCGCTGGAACAGGTGTCATATTTACGTTTTTGATTGTCTAATGTAAATTGCGCGAAGTCGGTATATTTTTCACAACAGACAGGACTGATCTTCAGTATGTAATTTATTTCATGCTGAAGCCTCTGAACGCTGTTGCTAACACCTAAAATACCCAGCTATACGCTAGCTAGCAAACGTTATCGTTACCAATGTACCAGGTAGACTGTTTGCTACTAATACTAGTTATTTGACAGAATATTTGTGTTTCATTAAGGGTCTTGTCATAATCTTGCATACATAGGTTAAACATACGGGGGTCGCTACGGTCTGATAAAAGCAAGATAACTTCGAAATGCTTCATCTTTGTTCGTTTTTAAGTCGACGTGAGGTGGCCTACTAACCTACTATTTGTGTTCCGCACAAATACGTCCCTCTTGCAAGCATAGCAACATTGCTGACATACAATATAACTTGGGAAGCTCGGAGTTGACAGAAATGGTTCAAAAAGATAAGACAGTGGAAACTGCCCAACCAGAAAATGAGGCAATTCCCAGTCCGGGGTCTGTGGAAGCCTGTGTCGATGCCCAAGTCTCTGTCGAAGGACCCACTATCGGGGTCGAGAGAACAGGCCGGAGAAAATTCACCAGCGGAGTTGTCGAGGGTGAGGAAATGTACCCAGTGCATGTTTTTTTTTTTTTTTTTGCAGTATGAGATATGAATTCCAATGTAAATATGCCAGTTACAGTAGTTTGCTTGAGATTGCACCATTATTGTTAGGGTTTGCAATTGCTTGATAATCTGTCACGAGCTCTATCGCTAGGTAGCCGATAGTCTAGTATTAGTGGTAACGTTTACTGGCGAGCTGAACCTGCAGAGTAGAAGAGTGGCTGTTTTACTGAGGCAGAAACCGAGAAATATTGGGTGTCATACCTGGCGAACATTTTTACCATTTCTCCTGATGGGGTGATTGCCCGTCGGATGGCAACACTGAAATTACTAATGTCAAATCTACACAAAGTGACTCTCAAATGTCCCTCATTCTCAGCCGATGATTATGGGAATTCAATTGTAAATTCAATTTAGGCATTGCCTGTATTCGATTTATTGATGATTACCATGGTGTGGTATATAACTAAGATCTTGTCTTAACATCTAGCCTTTTACTGCATATTTATGTCAAATATTACATTAAAGTTCTTGGTGGTATGCGGTCGTATTTTCGTGTCAATAACATAATATTAACTTGGTAAGCCTTGTGGGAAAGCTACTGGGTGTTGCCAGGGTATCGCCAGTATTTGAGTGATTTTTGCAAAATGCCGGTTATGAGCGATGCAGTGGCTGGAATGTGTACTGTAACCTGTGTAAAAGAACCAATTGTTTTTCCTCTGTTGCCAGGGTTCTATGGGCGTCCATGGACAATGGAACAAAGAAAAGAGCTTTTCAGGAGGTATTGCTTGTTGTTGTTTTTCCCAGATTCCATGATGGTCAATGCATTTTCTTTTAACACAATCAAATCTGAAATTGTGCTTTGCCATGTAACAGGATGCAGAAGTGGGGGTTGAACACATACCTGTATGCGCCAAAAGATGACTACAAACATAGAATGTTCTGGAGAGAAATGTATTCAGTTGAGGAAGCGGGTAAGACCTCAGATGAATGAAACATACTGACTTCACATTCTTAAAAACTCACTTGCAGGCTAAATAACATGACCAATGTAAATGCATTATATGGATTCATCCTTTTCAGAGCAACTTATGACATTGATCAGCTCTGCAAAGGATTATGGGATCGAGTTCATATATGCCCTCTCCCCTGGGCTTGACATCACCTTTTCCAATCAGAAGGAGGTGACCACGCTCAAGAGGAAGCTCGACCAGGTAAGAAACGTGCTTGACCAGAAATGCTGTTGTCTCTGAAATCACTTGCTTATACTCTTGTAGATGTTGCATAGATGATGATACTTCATGGCATTTGTTGACGTTATACTTAATAAATGAGCAGGTACTTGTATAAGCCACTGTCACTTTTTGTCAGTGAATGTATATGTGCCACCAATACATAGGAATACATTCTACGAATGTGGGCATGTAACTGTTGGGTTTGAGTCCACGAAGGGAGCTAAACAGTTTTTGTTTTGTTGTTAACCCCCCCCCCCCCCCCCCCCCCCCCTCATTCAGGTTACCCACTTTGGTTGCAAGTCTTTTGCCTTACTTTTTGATGACATCGACCACAATATGTGCCCAGCAGACAAGGAAGTCTTCAGCTCATTTGCACACGCCCAGGTGTCCATCACCAATGAGATCTTCCAGTATCTAGGAGAGCCGGAGACATTTTTGTTCTGTCCCACTGGTAAGCTAACACAGTTTTGTGTAGTTCGAGACAAACCACACAGTGAAAGATTGCTTACTTTGACACACTAGGCGAGCACACTGACTACAATGACTTCATAAAGTGATGTTCACCTGTATATTAACACATTTGTGTTGTGATGTCTTAGAATACTGTGGGACCTTTTGCTTTCCAAACCCGGCCCAGTCACCGTACCTCCGCACCGTTGGAGAGAAGCTGCTTCCTGCCATCGAAGTGCTGTGGACAGGTTGGGATACTGTGCACTATACAATACAGCATTGGTATAATAACACCCTGGTGTTCAGAGATGGTAGAGCTAATCAGTGGTAGTGTTCTCATTATAGGTCCCAAGGTTGTGTCCAAAGATATAACGGTAGAATCCATTGAAGAAGTGTCCAAGATCTTGAAGAGGGCGCCGGTCATCTGGGACAACATCCATGCCAACGATTACGACCAGAAGAGACTGTTTCTGGGCCCCTACAAAGGCCGCTCGACAGAGCTTATCCCTCGCCTGAAGGGGGTCCTCACCAACCCCAACTGCGAATTTGAGTCCAACTTTGTGGCTATCCATACCTTGGCCACGTGGTACAAGTCCAACATGAACGGCGTGCGGAAAGATGTCGTCATGGGTAAGTACCAGGGGTTGCTCAAGCAAATTTCTGTAGTGCCAATTCTTGAAAATTGTATGAATGTATTTATTTGAAATGTATTTACTGTTTTGTTATCTCAAATGAAAGTATTAAGGCATGTGTTTTTGACTCTACCAGTGCCAATCCACCAATAGAGTTTTAATTCTATAGCTTCATTGATGGAATATGAAACACAAGTTAATTTCTACATGCAACATGGGGATGGGGATTCATACTGGCGTTCCCTATGTTTCTACAGCAGACAGTGAGGACAGCACGGTGTCCATCCAGATCAAGCTGGAGAATGAGGGCAGTGATGAAGAGCTGGAGACAGATATGCTCTACAGCCCCCAGCTGGCCCTCAAGATGGCACTCACAGAGTGGATGGGCGAGTTTGGCGTGCCACATCAGTATAATAGTGAGTTCTCTCACAACATTGTGTCTTACATTCTAGCTGAACCACAGATTTTCACTAGAGTGCTTTTTGAATTAAGGATCACACCATAAAAAGCAGTATTATAAATGAGTGACGACCGTCTTCTCTAGGTTTTGTACATGTAGATTGTGCTTGTGAGTTTTCAGTTTTTGTTTTTAGTGGTTGTTCTCGTTATCCTTTCTGGCTTTGCCATAGATTAGGCCGAGAGGGACAATGATTACCTCCAGGGAAAAATCTTTGTCTGGCACAAGTGGCCCTGTGCAGTTTTTTCATATGAATGGTGTCGCTTGGCACATCTTCGTTCAGCTTAGCCCGGCGACCAAGCACAGCCTGGATTTGCATTTCCATAGGGGTACATCAGGGTCCACTCGCTAGTGTGTGTCTTTTAGTAAGGAGTACATCAGGTTCCACTCGCTAGAGTGTGTCTTTTAGTAAGGAATACATCAGGGTCCATCAGGGTCCTAGAGAGTGTGTCTTTCAGTAAGGAGTACATCAGGGTCCACTCGCTAGAGAGTGTCTTTCAGTAAGGGATAAAGGCTACCGATGGTGTCCCAACATGCAGAAATACAATGAAGTGGAGGCAAAGAACTCCACGACGCAAAGCATAATGTTAGTTTCCTCTGTTTATACCCCATACATATATTTAGGTATGTAGAACATTAGCCCACAAAGGAAACGTTTGGTTTAGTCTCAAAAGAAGAAAAGCTTCCAGGCCAATACTTTCCTTTAGTCAATGATAATTGTGGTTGCTTGGTTAAAATTGGTTCCATTATTTCCAAGCCTTGCTAACATTAATATTGGCGGTTTCTAATGGTACATTCGATTTACCTCGGAACTCAGAGCTGGGAATGACGTCACACCCGAGTTGACGTGTTACAAGTCGGAGAACAAATGCAATACCCGTTGTTGTTGTTGTTAGCAAATGTTACCAGATGTTAGTAATACCAGTTGATAACACATTATGTGGTATTTTGCACATACAAGCACTGTAGCGACATGTCCACAGATAGAAGTTGGACAGTACTGTGTGTACGACTGAATTAATGAGACACAAATAGACAGAACTGGCAATTAAGTTGATGCATAGGGGCAGCCATCTTGAATTCTGAAGTAGGGGTTGGTGAGGTTTGTCTGACTTTCTGAGTTGGAATTCCAACTTCAGGGGGCGTTCCTGTTGAAACTTCTGACTTGGACTTCCGAGTATAACTGGAACGCACCATAATTCTGTGTGGCCTACCTTGCCAGCTGATTTATTGAGTTTTCCACTCACTGTGGTAGAGATGACAATGGGCAGTTAACCATTCACTATCATTGTTATAGTTCCTATTCAGGCTTTCCAGATTTAACTTTTTAACCAGATCTGCTTTATACGTGTCCTTGATATACAAAAACACATACAGACACACTATGGTAAGCGCTGAATGATGACTGAGCCAATCACAAAAGAGATAGCATCTTTGACGTCATTCGGTGCATTTGGAGACAGACCCAGCGCGGTCTGGCTCTGTGCAGGAGAGGGTCTAAAATGAGTGCAGTTAGGCGGCATTTAATTTGTATTGAGAATGCAAATTAGCTCAGTGCGGCTTAGTGCGGCCATAATTGCCAATGGAAAAACCCCACTAGTCTTTATTTGCCCCCTGGGTCTTACAGTAGCTGATGTCTTGTCCTCACAGGTCGGCAGGTACCTCACAGTGGAGCCGGGAGCACGGTCATCGACGTCCCTTCACTGGGCAGCCCCTGCCTCGGCGCCACCACCACAGTCACCACCGTCTTCCAGCAGCCAATCATGAGCCCAGCCCCAGCCGCCCTGGCCCCCGAGCCTCTCCCGCTGGGCAAGGAGGACGAGGAGGTGGAGGAGGAGGAGGAGGTGAAAAAGGAATCGGACGAGGAGCCCATGGAGACAGCGGCCGCGAAGCAGGACGAGGCAGAGACGGAGCCCGAGGCAGAGGTGGAGGAGGTGGAGAACGAGAGCCAGATCCTGACCGAGATCGTGGAGGCCAAGATGACGGCCGAGGAGCTGCGGCCCATGGACACAGACAAGGAGAGCCTGGGCGAGGCCAAGTCGCCCGAGATGTCCGTGCAGGAGGACTCGGGCAGCGACATCGCGCCCATGCAGACGGACGAGCAGCAGCACCAGCTGCTGCTGGGCCAGGCCAAGGAGCTAGCCTTCGTACCGGGCCCCGACGAGAAGCCACTCTACACAGCCGAGCCGCTGACCCTGGACGACCTGACGCTGCTGGCCGAGCTCTTCTACCTGCCCTACGAGCACGGGCCCAAGGCTGTGCACATGCTCAAGGAGTTCAACTGGCTGCGCAGCAACAGCAGCGCCGTCAGTGTCAACTCGGAAGACAAGGACCCCGAGAAGGTGAGTGATGGGGTGGAGGGGAAACAAACAAACAAACACACACACACACACACATTCTGCCAATAGGAGATGCACTCTGTTCACCTGCACAGGCCTGAATTCAGGCAGATGTGTGGAATAAAGCAGTGAAGATTGGATTAGGACTCGGCAAAGCTGATCCCGGGCCAGCAGTGCATCAAATGAACAGGGCTCTCCTCCAGCATTGTGCTGAAGCTCAAACAAAATGGTGGCTGTACAGTTCATATGTCCCCCATATGGGGGTGCTGTTACTCAGCTTATGAACATTATTATGTCTTATCATATCAGAACATTTTTGAAGCAGGGGGAACAAAACTACTCGTTATGCCAATATGATATGAATGATCAGCTGTTAATAAATCCGTTTCAGTCAGTGAGAGTTGACTATTTTTTTAACATGGCCTCCTTGCCCTTGTGGGGTTGCAGGTGGAGGAGTGGAAAATAAGGGCGGAGAAGTTCGAGGAGATGTGCTGCTCCGTCATCCAGATGTTCACGCGCCTCTCCAACTCTGCCAACAGGACCATCCTGTACGACCTGTACTCCTACATCTGGGACATAAAGAGCATCATCTCTATGGTGAAGTCATTTGTGCAGTGGTTAGGTAGGTATGGCCCAGAGACTTGCACGTCTGCGACTGAGCCTCGCACGATTTACACAAACATGAACAAGAGCGCAGTCCCAGTCCCAGGTACACCTAGGTGAGAGAAAGTCGTTGGTCAAGTCTTCTCGTATTGCAAAGCAGTGACCATACCTACGCAAGTTAATAGTGACGCTTTTTACATTTCATGCAATCCTGCTCACACTCCCTTAGTGAAACATCTGTAAACACACAGACACATACACAGATATACATACCAACACACTCACACAGACACAGACAAGGACACACACAGACACAGGTGAAGGCATAGCCCTTGACAACAAATAGTCGTGACGTGTTTTTAGCCTCAGGTAGCATCAGATTTCAGCATCACCCCCCCCCCCCCCCCCCCCCCTTTGCACAGACACCCCGCCCCCCAACACACACACACACACACACACACTCCGCCCTTAACCAACACAGGTGCCACAGGCGTCATTCACTGCACTTTTTTTTCTGTTTTTTTTTTCTCTGTTGCATACTTTGATTTGAACTCTATACTGTGTAAATGCTGTTGTTTTCTTTCTGCTGACTGCATGCCACCTGCAGTGCCACTGTCCCCCATCCCCCATCCCTGCCCACCTGCCCCCAGAGAAA
Source organism: Clupea harengus (assembly GCF_900700415.2). NCBI lineage: Eukaryota > Metazoa > Chordata > Actinopteri > Clupeiformes > Clupeidae > Clupea > Clupea harengus. Next base: position 27,014 of record NW_024879714.1, on the reverse strand, counting down.
GGAAAGAAACCCCTAGCGTTTATTCACCCATTGACCAGACCAACTACTGTCCCAGCCCAATGCTAATTGGAGCCGGTGGCTAGGCGTGCCTGCGTGGGCCCTGTTGCTTGCTGTGCATCCTTAGCGCGATGTGACAATAATGTGACCTGCTGCGTTTCGTTCAGTAGCACCTGCTGCTGACCGTCTTCCGCCCCCCCACGGAGAGGTGGGGGGGCGCTGGGCTTGCGCGCATGCGAGCTCCGAGAGCAAGGCGGCTGGCTTAAGGCTATTCTGGTGCGCTAGATGAAAAAACCCCAATTGGCTGTTGTAAGTTTTAAGCCCCACTGCGTAGGATTGCAGATGTGTGGCAAATGGACGAACTGTCTTTTTCTACGGACTCGGACTAGAGTCTGTGTTCTCTGCTCCGCACACGAGCTCTGTGGATCTGTCGCTCTAACTGAACCCCATCTGAATCTGAATTCAATCTGAATCAACACATAGTTACACTGACACAGCAGAACAAAGGCTTTACCCTTTACTCATTCAAACGCAATGACACAGTCGAGAAAAAGCTCTCGGACTCCTCCACCACACATCAACACCATCCAGTGCAGATGCATGCAGCATACATATAGGTGGGCTCTGCCATAGGGCTTCAGTTAGAGGGATGGGTCTGGGCTGAACAGAGCTGGGCTGTGTGGAAGCCCGTTGATCTGAACACAAGCACCAGCATGGCCGGGGATTACCCTGGTAACCATGTTTCATTCACAGGTTTCTGAGCGGCTCTATGGTAAAGCTGCGGACTCACTGTGCACAGCAGGCAGCAACCCAAGCTGGCTGAAGCCACAACCAAAAAACATATATCTCTCTTTCTCTCTTTCTCTTTCACTGTCTCTCTCTCTCTGCCTCACTCCTTCTCCACCACTCCTTCTATATCCCCTGGTCTTTGCACCATTTTGCCCCCTCTCTCCTACTCTTTCCCTCTTTCTTTTTTTTTCTTCCGCTCTGTTTCTCCCTCCCTCTCCCTTGCCCTCTCCCTCTCTCTGTCCCTCTCTCTCTTTCGCTCTCTCTCTCTCTCTCTCTCTTGCCCCCTCTCTCTTCTATAAAATATAGTAGAGAATGCGGGACCCCAAAAGTGAGATTGGCTGTGATCAGTGTCCCCTCTGTGAGGCTCAGGCCACAGTAATACAGGCCACCCATAGGCCACCTAATCTCCCCAAAGCTATAGTGGGTAAAGTTCTGCAGGAATATTAACACATTTATTCTCTGTGTTAATGAACCTGTCACCAGACGCCTGTAAGCCGTGGCTCTGAGTCATATCGCAATCAGTATGCGTAAGGGATAGGAGAGGACACATTAGCGTGTGTGTGAGTGTGCATACATGTGAGTGAGAGAGAAAGATAGTGTGTGTGTGTGTGTTACACTACGTGCTTGTGAGTGTGTGTGTGTGTCTGAAGTGAGCACATTGGTCCCCCCCCTGCGACTGGCAGTCCCCACCCTCAGAAGCAGTGCAGCTGGCAGGCAGTCGGCACCTCACTGGTGCTGTGTTTGAAACTCCCTCTAACCTCCTCTTCTATTGTCTTGTCCCTCCACTATGAACAGATGGAAGAGTCCTCTCCAAGTGTCTACTGCTACTGGATCGCCAGTGGCCGATGTGTGCACACTGCTGAGCGCTCTAATCTCTGTTTGGGTCCTTTTGGATTCCTTTTTTCGCTCGTCGGAATTTTTTCTCGCTTTTTTTTAACTGCGTTGGATTGGTCTAATGTAAACGAACCGAAGTGAAATCCTTGTGTAGTTGATTTATTTTTGTATGAGAAGGACAGGCTGTCTTTGTTTCTGAAGTCACATTTGCGCGGCGATGGCAACAAGGCCCAGTGTTTTTAAAGCGAGCGAGCGATGAGCGTGATGACGGCGTTCTCTCTGACAGCCCCTCTAACCCTGTGTCTGTTTCTGCGCGGGGGCCGCAGGGCCAGTCCAGCTGCACGGGGCACCATCACCAAGGAACTCGCTCTGCCATACACTCACACATGTTGCTGCTGCTGTAATCACACTCCGATGGGGATTCTTCCAACTAAATATTATAAATGAATAATACCATGAATCTATATAATCTATACATATTAATGTCAGAATGTGTCGGAGCCTTTGCACCCTCTGTGCGTGGCCCCTGGATGTCCCCTGAAGTTTAACGTGTGAATCAGCAGTGGTTTATATAAAACTAAAAACACACACACAACCCTGATGTGAATTCCTCTTCGGTGGTGCCACTGTGAGCTGGTCTGGCCTGCCTCTTCTTACAGGATGTGTGCATAAAGATCCACGAACGAGGTCGTTCAAAACTGTGTAGAGATGGCTAGGTAGCAGAGCGGTACAGACTGTACGTGTCTGCGCTGGATTTGTCTTGTCACATGGTTTGGAAGTGCTAGTCGCCACGCTCACCAGCAGCATGTTGGGAGATTCCTTTCCCACTGAAGATTCCTTCCATTCTCTTTTGCATTGGGGGAATTCTAGGCTTATTCCTCCAGAAACTCGGCAGCTCGTTTAACCTAATTGGATTTGAGGTTGGGATTTTCTGCTCGTTAATGGTCAGAAAGGGGGTGGGTGGGGGGGGGGGGGTTCTTATGTTGAGAGGATGAAATGTGGTAGGGGGCGCTAAGTCCACACAGTTTTGCGTTGGGCGTGTGTGTGCTCAGTGCTTGGAGGTTATGTGACAAGACAGATGGACAGAAATGTGACTTCAGAGGAGATGTGGCCACGCCAATGGGGCTTAATCAGCTAAAGCTGCTTCACTCACTCCCACTGCCTTTAGCATCATGGCACACATGGGTGTATTGCACCTCAGATTCTTCCTGGGTGAAGTACTTAATCCCAGGTACTTCTAAATGAATGAAGATATTACCTTTGATCTGCTAGTGCAGCAGAATGTCAGACGGGAGTCTGTAGATTGCTGATAATCTTGCACTAAGATGGGAGTTCTTACCCTGGGCATCAGACACTCGATAGACATTACAATCACGTGACATTTGAATATTTTCTTTAATTTCTCAACACCATTACACATATCAGACCACCCTTACAATCCGCCATCCTCCTCAAAGAATAGCTTTAGCTGCTTGAGTCCCAGGGCCATGAGGTGGAAGCCATTTTAAATATCTAATGAGGCCATTTTAACGCTTTGGCCAATTTTTCTTTTGTTTGTTTCACGTATTCAGCGGGAAAAGGAAAAAGAATATATTTAACTTTCCTTTTGAGTGATTCGGAGGTAGACACCTCTGCCCCGTCCCCTTCACCTTTCCTCCCCCCCCCCCCCCCCATGTTCTCAGCGAGCCCCCCCTCACGTAATGCTCTCCGCTTGGATGTGATCCCCACAGGGTGTCGTAGTCAGTCCTCTGCACAGTTCTTAAATGGAGACCCAGAGCCATGGGCCTTTAGGGGAGGTCTAGCAGGAGAGTTCCAGGTATCCGCTATTGATTTAACAGCAAATTTGTTTTTGAAAAAAAAAAAGTTGTAGTATATTTTTTGTTTTGATTTCATTTTGTTTGTTGCACTGGCGTGGAGCGAAAAAAAGGGAAGGGTTTGGTCTGTTAAAGGTCAGCTGATTCTTAGCTTCTTAGCTTTTGGTCAACGCCCTGCGCTCATGTTCTGTAAGCGTTAGTAGGCCTATGTCCGCCGCCGAGTGAGTCGGTACGCAACGCATGATACTGACGCAGGGCTGAATTTGAAACGTGGGAAGGGGAGTCACAGGGGCCTGTGTGCGATGAAGGTGTGTATGAGATGAACTGATGACAACATTTGAGTCTCTTGCAGCTGCTGGCTCGAAGGAGATGCTGCTTTTCCCCCAGCGCCCGCGACCTCACGCGCAGCTTGTCTTAAGGGGTTATTCTTTTTCGGTTTTGTCATGACATCTCATTTCTTTGCAGGAAAAGCACAGCATTTAAAAAAGTAATTAAAGTAATAATTATATTAATACATCCCCCCATCCCCCTTGCGCCTGCGCCCCCTTGCAGCTCCCCTGCGCCCGCGTGACCGCATGCGAGATCGGCCCGCAAGAAAGCTCCATGAACAAACATGTACATGCCAGCCAATTTTTATATTACACTATGGTGTGAAATGATATAATCATTTCATTAACGTTATTATTTAGGATTGAGTTGTCCTTTTTGGACACGTGCTGGTTTTAGTGTGTGGGCTTTGTTCCTGGGGCTGTCCCTTGTGTGTGTGCCTGCGCCGTTACCTTTCTCAACAGGAGTGTCAAATTGCGCAGCGACTTGTTTGCGAATGCCTTCGCACGGAAAAGGAGCATCTCCTCAAGCCAGTCAAGCCTTTTTCAGACCAAGCCTCAAGTACCTCACTTTTTTTTTTGCTTTGCTTTGTTATTTCCCTCAACCATTTTCTTTGTGTTTTGAAATGTGTGCCACCTCACGCTTTACTGTGCTTTGTAAACAGAAGCAAAAAAAAAAAAACAATCATGAAAGTTTAAAAGTTGGGAGTGTCCCTCGCCTCTGCTGGCAGTGTTGAAGCCAAACAAGCAGGTTGTTGTTTGACCGCTGTCCTGTAGCTGCAGAGTAGCCTGTGTTTGGCACCTTCATCAGCTACCCTGGCCTGCCATGCACTTGACGCTGGTCCAACAGAGGCGAGCGAACTCAAGGTCCAAGTGGCCTCAGCGACAGGGGTCAGGGGTCAACTGGGCCACCCTCTGACCAGGCACTGAATGCTCTGCTTTCTGCGTTTCCACAGCGATTGTTGCCAATAGACGGGGCAAACGATCTTTTCTTCCAGCCTCCGCCCTCCATGCCCACTTCCAAAATCTATTCCATACGGCCGTACTACCCCAAAGATGAGGTCAGTAGCTTCTCCCTTTATTTATGTCTTTCTTCGTCTATTTCCGTCTTTCTTTCTTTCAGTCTCTCTCTCTGTCTGAGTACATGCGGTGCTTGCATTAGTTTCTGAGTGTGTAATTCTTCACGGTAAAGTGAGGGCAGATTGGACATCACTCTTCATGCTGTCTTCCTTCAACCATGGCACGCCAGAGCAGTGCTGTTCGTCAATCACTGCTCCCTGAATCCAGTAGAATCAGAAACTAACTCCTATTCCCAGCTGAGGTGTCCCAGTTTCACAGAGTTTTGAGGTTAATCTGTAGTGTTACTGATCCGTTTTACAGAGTCAGCAGTCTCACACACACACACACACACACACGCACACACACACACACACCACCTGCATGTCTACTGAGGATTTACACTGCAGACGGCATTCATTCATTTAAGTCATGCCCAGTCTCATCCTTCAAGGATGTTGTGAAACCCAGGACCATTCATACTTTCTGGTCATGCGATGTGAAAACACTGTGACGGAACATAATTTTATGTGTATCGTATATCTGCAAGAACTTTGCAGTATATTCAGAAAATCTTACATACTCTGGTCTGAAAATATGTTGGCATATTTAAGCACATAAGTTATCAACATTACAGCTAGCTGCCCTTCTGCAGGCTACATTTTGTTTCCCACATTTGTCAGACCTCAATGAAAGCCAGTTAGAAAGCATCCTACTGCAACTCCTTACCATCAACTCATTTTTTTATTTATTTTTTCTAAAGGCTGATATTTACAAGATCTGCAGAGAGATGTACTCTGAGGGCTGTGAGGAAATGCCGTTCACAGATCAAGACCCAGACCTGATTGGAGATCGGTAAGTCCAGAGGAATTGTGATGCTTTGCCATTTTGGCCAAGTTGCCTCAGATACAGAAGAAATAGTTTGCTATTAAACACATTTCTTTGACCTTCAACTTGAAATAGGATTATTAATTTCATGATTAATTTGAATCATATGATGGAAGAGGAATCAGATAGCCTTAGCTTCCCACATGTTTTCCTTCTGATATATTTATTTGGTGTTCGGTAAAGATCTGATGTTCTGTATTCAACTCCACTTCAGGTTAGTGGGCGGCTTCCTGACTCTGAGCCCAGACTATGGCTTCGTTCTGGAGGATGAGGAGGGGATCTGTGGCTATGCTCTTGGCACCATGGATGTCAAGCCCTTTGTCAAGAAGTGCAGTGTCAGCTGGATCCCCTCCATGCAAGAGAAGTACACCAAGCCTGACGGTGACAAAGAGCTTTCAGACGCTGAGGTGTGTGTTTGTGTGTGTGTGTATCTCTCATACTGTTACAATATAATTTCCAGTATGCTTAATGAGTCACTGTTCTCAGAATTCCAGCATCCCGTGGCCACACTGTCACTTTCCCCCATTTCATTGGACTAACGCCCCCTCTCCTGCTCTAGAAAATGATCCTGAGCTTCCATGAGGAGGAGGAGGGTCTGCCTGAGTCCTTCCTCCGGAACTTCCCGTCTCTCATCAAGGTCGACATCCACGCTAAGGTCACTGACCCCAGCGTGGCCAAGAGCATGATGGGATGCCTCCTCTCATCACTGAAAGCCAATGGTAGGTTCTACCGGAGCAAGCCCGTCATTGCATTAGCTGTTGCTTTGTGGTGGGGCTGAGTTTGTTCTCAGTGCTGGGTGGTACTGATTAGATGGTCATGTCAGTAGGCCTACTATTTCAGTGCTGGATGGTCAAACATGGTTACATCACCCACACCAAGGAGAAGGTAGATGTCTGGATATCATTTTGAAACCGCTTCATAACAGTGACAGGTCTCCATCGATTCTTCACTGTTAGACCCACTTAGTCATTGAATAATAAACCAGTCGCTCGGTAGAGTAGTCCAGCCTAAGCCAATGGAATGAGGAAAAGGAGAGTTGAGTGTGAGTGAGTCTGACCCTCAGAGGGGGAGTTCTCTCAGGCATGACTGCTGCCTGTCAGAATATAAGACCTCCAGCTCCTCATGAATACCACAGTCTGGGAGAACATTGTTTAATGTGAGTAAGTGATAGGAGAGGAAAAGGGGGAGAGAGAAAGAGAGTGATAGAAGGAGAGGGCTGCGACAGGAAAAAAAAGAGGGTCTGCCTACTGGACCTGCGAAAACATGGCTCGCAGTCAAGTGCTGTCATGGGGTTTGATCTGTGTGTGGTCCCTTCTACCTCACCTCACTAAATGCAGCTTCTACCAGGGTTTTTTTTTTCTTTTTTGAAGGAGTGTTGTATTTCAGACTCTAACTGAGTAAGTGAGGAGGAGTGACCTTCACTCCCATTAGTGATAGAAAACTAAAAGCTTTTATGAAAAAAGGCCCAAAAGGGCAGTTTCATTCACCTAATATTTTCCCTCCGCCGTTCTATTTGCTTGCTCGCTCTCTCTCTCTCTCTCTCTCTCTCTCCCTCCCTCCCTTGTCACTCACACCCTCACTTGTATGCCTCCCTCCTAACCCCCTTTTTTATCATTGTTCTTCCCAGGCTCTCATGGTGCCTTCTGTGAGGTGAGACAGTTGGATAAAAGGATGTTGGACTTCTACAGCAAACTGGGCTGCTTCGAGGTGGCAAAGATGGAAGGCTTTCCCAAAGACATCATCCTTATGGGGAGGAGCTTATGAACCCCTGGAATGTGTTCTGAGAAGAACAACTTCAAAAAAAAAAAAAAGAGAGAGAGAGAGAGAGCGTGAGCGAGAGGGGCGGCATCTTAAAGGAATGGTGTTAAGAGAAAGAGCACAGACAGTGTGTGTCACACAAGGCCTTCAACATGTCTGCCATCTTTCAAGCCCCGGTGGTTACTTTGCTTTCCTTGTGTTTATTTTTCTTGTAGTTCACCTCAACAATAAGGTTTTAACCAAGGTAGCCTGTTCTTGAAGTTGTGCACTGAAGGTTTCTGTAGAACGCTGTTACTTAAGTGAACCTTTTTTTTTTTTTTATCCTTCCCCTAGACGCCTCGCTCAGGCACTTTAAACCCTGGTAAGGGGTGGGGGTGGGGGCTGGGGGTGCAGTGTTCCTTTGGGCTGTGGAGGGATGACTCTCCCGTGTCCATGGAAACTGAGGGCACTTGTACTGAGCATGCTCAGATGGGTGAGGCTGAACCACCATTATCAGTCTCCCCTGTACATGTGCATGTATGCGACTGAATCTGAATTGAGTTGTGTGGGTTGATGGGTCTGAGTCAGAGAGAGGAGTGTGTGTGTGTCTGTATGTGAGTGAATGTAACAGGAATAAACCCCTTACAAGTGCTGCTGTGAAGAGCGAGGCCTACCTACACCTCATGCAGACTGGCCTTTCTGCAGGACCCCAGCTGTCCTTAGCAGGCCTGAGCCAGATCATATCTCAGTCCACACTTATTCCAGCCCTCTCTTGAAGCCACTCTCACCAAGTAACCACATGTACTTCATCAGGGTATGTTTAAACAGCGTGGTCGGTAAGTGAGCAAGACCTCAGCTGTGCAGCCCATGTTGGGAGTCAGTGATGTTCACTCCCATCCCAGGGGTGGTGTGACCATGTGAGTTCTTCAGACTTGAAGCCCAAATGTGTGGACGTGAGAGGCTCACCTGGCCCGAGACTGCTACTCTTGTACGGACTAGTACAGCGGTGCCATGAAAGCACAGTGTGGTCTCAGACCATCTATTTTCTTTTTTGGTATCAGGAGGGGCTCTGTGATGGTTTTGCTCAAGCACAGAAATGCCTTTAGGCCTGTTGCCTTCTCCCATGTGTTCATGTAATGGGATATTTTTTTTTCCCCTTTCTTGTTTTGGAACTTTGTGACGGCAAGTGAAACTAGATGGAGAAAAACTTGTGGGATTTCTTGTCAGGAAAACCAAGTATAGAGGTAGACCTGCTCCTAACTTTGACCAATTAGTATTTCACAGCTGAAATCAACCTGTCCAATTCGGATCATTTGCTCTCAATATATACCTTGAAGAGCTTTCAAATAGACCAGCAGCAAATTATTTTTTTATGCAATGACGCTTTTAATTAGATACGTTGGTCCTGTAATATAACCTAAATGTCTAGAGGTGTTTTGCTCTGTCTGTATTATCTGTTCTCAGTTCTGTCCAGTAACGCAGTTGCCAAAGTGAGGAGAGTGGTGTCTCCATAGTGACTGGTGCCATGGTAGGTGTGGGGCCATCACTGTCAAGACGAGGCCTCCTGTGGCAGCATTTCCATGTGTTACATAATTAGGTGTACTGTTTTCAAGCTTAAAGATGAAGAAAAAGCACTTTTGGTCAAAAGATCAGATTTTTTTGGCATGCACTCTGATAAGTGCTTGGCCTCTATGGCTTTTATTTTGGTATTGCAACTTTTATTTATGAAGCATGGCACACAGGGAAGTGGATTTGATACCCAGAGGACGTCCTTGTCCCGTCAGACTGCCAAGTGGTCCTCCGACTCCATATCTGTGCAAATTTGATGCTCTACTTTAATCGTTAACCTCAGAGGTTAGGGTGACTAAAAAGTCATCACCCTGTTTTCAGGTTTTGTTGCCACCTTCCCCACACATTAGACTCCCTGGTTCTTCTTGTGTTGTTTTTGTAAATCAGAACTTCACTTTGGGCCCAACCGTTCTCATGTTTTACCTCTGTGCCCTTACTGCAGAGGAAGATCAGATCACCCTGAAATTACAAGGGCTGAAATGGTTCAAACATTCATTGGAGGTGAAATGGTGTGTAAATATATCAAAGAATGGCAGACATTTACAATTTTTTGGAATGGTTGGGGTGGGATGGGGGGTTGGACCTGTCTTGTAGGTATACTTTCTGTAAGATTTGTATGTAATATGGTTATTATTAATAATAATAATAATGATGATAATAATAAAACCTGTCCAATTAATGTATGTATTTGACTTCATTTTCATGACTCTAATGTGAAAAACAATTTATTGAAAAAACAATGTTGTGTTCAACGTTAGTTGACAATCAACCAAATGGTCCCAGTACATTCCCATGTTTACTTTTTATTAGTCTTATTTAAGGATTCAGAAAATCAGATGCTGCCTTGCATAAATTATTTAGAAGCTTGCTGTTGTCAGTAAACGTAGATTAAGTAAATGGGCTAATAATTAATCAAACTCAGCTTGGAGACAGTGGTTTCATGGTAGCACTCAGTCCTTATCACATCTCATCATTTTAAGTTTTCAACACTCATTCTGGTACCATTTACAAGATGAAATAAGATATGTTCTTAAGGGCCTTAGATAGGAAAACTAACTTATCAACAGAAACATGTTAACTTGACAGACATTAAAGGTTCTAACTTATTTTACAGAAGCATGTTAAACCCTCTGGACATCTGTACTTGATGCATCTGTGTTGCATGTTTCAAGACGTTTTGGATGTACTGGCTCCTGACTGTGTGAGCTGCTGAAGTTGCTGCAGTATCTTCTTCTGGCCATAGCGCACCTGCAGCGCCCTTCTGCTCCGGCTGTCCAGCTTGGCCAGGACCTCCTGTTCCTCCAGAAGCTTACGGTCTGCCTCAACACCATCTTCGTAAGAATCCAGAGTAGCCCCAATTGCAGCGTGCAACAAGCGCCGCCAAGCAGGCGGCAGCACTGGCAGACCTTCGTAAGATAGGGCCTGTGCCATCTCGTCCTCGTCGTCCACCTCCTCCCACTCCCTGTCCTGAAACACCTCAAATTCCTCTTTCTCCATAGACAGGATCTTCAATGTTGTGTACATCTCAGTGTCTGTGAGGCAACCCTTTTTGCCAAAGATGAAAGCTCCTTGGTCTCCAACCATCTCCATGTCGCACAGCATGTTCCACTTCTCCGCGGCGAAGCGTTGCTCCTCCTCATTCTGGGCCAGCTGCAGTGCTACTTTTTGTACAGTAGTCATCTGGATGTCCGCTGTATCGTTGCTGTTCTCCTGATGTGGCTCCGTGAAACCATACATGTGAAGAAGCTGCCAGTTGGCCATCTCGCCATAGGTGTTAAAGATCTCCTCTCCTGCCTTGATGCTGCGTATGGCCACCATTTTCAGGTACTCAGGTGTATACTCCAGGTTAGCATTGTGATTGGACACATGATTCAGCATGTCAGCCATGGGAACCATCATTGGAGGGTTAGGATCTTTTTCATCCTCCTCTTCCTCCTCTAGAGGCTCCTGGAAACTGTATGCCATGACAAAGGCAACCAGGCTTTTGTAGAGGTCAAGTGTGTGCTTCTCGGGATCCCACAGATCTAAGTGTGACCGAATAAATGGTAGCACTATATCTGTGTATTCATTCTGAATGTTTGTCAGGTCTGTTTCCACTGCCTCGCGAATTCCTGTTCCCTTCAGCAATTTGTCTCTTTCCTCTTTCGACCAAAACATAGGGTGGTCCGGGGCCTTAAAGTTAGGCCAAAGGGACAAGTATGGTGTCCAGTGGGACTGTGGATAGGTGTATTCATACATAAGAGCCATGAGGAGGGGAACCCATCCAGATGTGTTCTCGAGAGTCACTTTACTCTCCTCGAGCACTGCTTTAATTTTAGAGTTCTGCTGGTTAAGTAGAACATTTCTGGGAATAGAAAAGAGAACTTCTCCTTCATCTATCTCCTGTTTGGCCAACATGCCATATTCTGCCACAGTACCTTCCTTGGAAAGGTAGACCTTGTTGCTCATGGTTAGTTCGACTTTGTGGCACCATTGTAAAAAGTTTTGTAGGGGTTCATCAACAATCTCCTCAGAATCTGCCGCTATCTTTGGTCTTTTAACGTTACTTGCCATTTCCTTCCACGAACTATTACAGAACTGACGTTTTCATTCGGGTTGGAATCAAGACAGAGAAAAACACAGAAGACCTACCTACACGTGGGTGTTAGCACTGCCAAAAATGTTTCACCAGGTATACTTTCAAAGTTATCCGAATGGGTTTGCAGACAAGTCAAAGCGATCTCCACGTTTTTATTTTTTCCATGAAACAAGTCGCTACATTGTAACGTCACCAACGCGTCTTCATCTAAACTGTGACGCTATTACTCCGCGACGCTTCGCATGCTCTTCAGTTTCTCACGGGGGCCATTTGTGTGTTGCCAGGTTTTTCGATATCTGCAATAGGACAAAATAATTTACATTTTGCTGCCGTATATATATATCGACTGAATTATGTCAATCATGGCTGACGACGCATCTGACGCTGGTAGCATCCCTGGCCAGTCCAGACTGGAAAGTTATCTCTTCAGTAAGATCCTTTCTCGAACCAAAGCATGCGTCAACAATTCACTTAACGCACACGTGGGAAACTCTGGGTCTTATTGTTATATAATATTTCCACTTTAAGTAATTATATGTATTAACTGATGTGACACTTTTCCAAATATTCTGGGATGGCTCAACGACACTTTGGATCGTGTCTTCAAATGTTTTTTCCTTCCTGAGCTCACAGTTGTGTATCCTTTTCCAACTTCATAGGTTGTGAATTGTCATCGGAAGTTCCGTTCTACACGTTTCAAGCAGACGAAGATGAGGATCTAGAACACTTTCTTGAGCTGCGAACGGTACGTTTATCGTTATAGACAGAATAGATATGAATAATGCCGTCCTTACATTTGTCCAGGGCACAAATTGTGCCAGTAACGCTGTAGTGGGAGGGTCCCCCCCCTTCTCATAGAACATGTAGTTCCTTTGATAATTCCAGCACATTTCTGATTTCGGGGCTTGCTGCACTCATTCTTTTACTATCGTAGGTTTGTGTCGGAGAGGGTGCCAAAGAAGAGTATAACGTAGTTGAGGTGACCGCGATGAATTATCAAGGAAAGAAAACCTCCGTACCTGTTGCATCTCTGCACATCTCCCGCCTACCTATGGTAATACTGTTGTGTACACCCGTTTGTAATTGTGCATCTGTGCTCTACATTTGGGTGCCCCTGTTTCTAGTATTTTTCTTCTACAAGTGTGCATCAGTATAAGCTCATATGTTTGCTTTACGATCTCATTATTGTAATGATGGGGTGACTTGACTATTATTTGAAGTGCGTTGAATAAATCTACATATGTAAGTAGTATTTTTTATTATTATTGTACAAAGGATGATTGCATGTTTGTGTTGTCTGCAGGTGAGCCTAGGTGGATTTGAACTCATGGCGCCGGTCACTCTTCGGTTGAAGTCTGGCACTGGTCCTGTGACTGTTAGTGGCATGCATCTTGTTGGTAAGGATTACATCTGACTGTTCTTAGAAAATTCTCTGTTGCTGACCTACATGTCCGCCGGCACAAAGAGCACATGGATGGATGGATGGATGGATGTTCTGAGGAAAGGGTGCAAAGCCTACTCTGGGTTTTGTACTGTTACCTTGCACTCATTGGCAAGTTCATTGACAAAGAGGTTCATGAAATGACATGTAAAATGGATTGGGGTAGTTTATTCACATACATTCACATTAAAATCCAAGCCAATTCAATTTCAGATTGCATGCACAAAATGTATTTGTCAACAAGTCCAGTTTGGTCAAAGACCATATAGCCTTTTGTGTTATTACTGAACACTATTATAAAGACCAACTAACTTTTTTTCTCCTTCAGCCTCTGAGAATGACGAAGAGTCAGACATGTCTGATGAAGAAGAGCTTGCGGAACTGGAACCCATCAAACCTGCGAAGAAGAAGCAGAAGCCATGCTGCTAAGCAGATATTCTCCATGTTAAATTAATCTTAGACTGGGTTTTTTTCCTATTGAGTATGTTTTATATTACACTCACTGTACACCACCAGCAGCATTTGAAAAGGGAGATGCATCAATGATAAATAGTGGATAGTTGTTAACAGTGAAGCCCCTTGTGACCCATCATTTTTATACAACTAGGTCCACATAGAAGAGGTCCTTCATAAAGTGTTTATGGTGTGTCTTCTGAATGAGGGAAACAACATATTGAAGAGGACTGTCTTATTTTAGTAGTTTAGTTACTTGCATGCAGTGTCAAATGAAAGTTGTATAATGGTTTTACAAGCAGCAGTGCTTTTACTTTTTTATTTTTACTTTACATGTACCCTTGATCTAATGCAGACCTCCTGTATAAGATACCTGAAATATCTCAATCAGACTCTCCTGTGAGCTCCAGCAGAGTTTCAGTTCTGAATTGATGTGTTGCCCAAGCAGTAACATCTTCATCCTGGCAGCTAGTTTCAAAGCTGGTGTCCGGTGCATGTTAAATATGTATTCCTGAGTAAGCTTTGGAACTCCAATACATGGGTTAGGTTTGCTACAGTTGACATTTTGTACATTTTGAAAATGTAAATAAAGTACCCTTTTTATTTACTATATGTAAAAAAAAAAACACACATCAAGCTGTCTTCTTTATTCGGTATTGATCAGGCTAATGAATACTTAACTGCTGGAACTGAAAATCTGACCGGAAAAAAGGTTGCCTAATGATTGAAATTCCACTTAGTTAGTGCACTTTGACAATTCATTATGCACATTTGGATGTTCACCTCTTCTGCCAATTAATTTATGCTGTTGATGAAAACTTATTGTGTTGTTATTTTGGTGATTGATATAATTTGGGATTTCATACCTGCCAAGAGAAATAACGAAGTTTCAGGCCTACCCTCCCCAGTTATACCACCTTCGTTTACATTCCAGAGTAGGACCACTAGGGTGTAGACATGAGACCAAATGACTAGACTTGTTTTCTCTACTCTGTCGATAAGTAGGCTTGCATGTCACATATGGGATTCTCTGCTCAGTTGCCGATAAGATGTAAACTACATTCGGTTCTGTTTTGGTGTTTGTCACGGGAGAAAACGACATTCCTGAAATAATGCCAAGTTATGAAAGTAACACGTTGAATGGCATGTTGCTTATATTTATGGGTCAATAACTTCCGTCAATTTAGTAAAAATAGTGCTAGTTTAGTTGATGGTGTAAACTAAGCTTTGTATAGGCTACGAAAACGTTTGTATCCGACTAGTTGGTGTGGAACGATGAAGAACCCCCAAGACCGAGGCCAGGTGTTAAAAAAGGGCGAGAAGTCTGCACAATTAGCAAAAACAGGACCTTTGTGGGAAAGTGTCACCTTCCAGTTTACTACAAATGCAGTGTTGAGTTTGAACAGATAGTTTACATTTTCCTACTCGACGAGTCTGTTCTTTCTTACAGATACACTGTAACACCTGCAAGTCACAGTCATTCAGTGGGCAGAAGAATTCTTTACTCTTCTCAGGCAAGGCCGTTCAAAATCATCTCAAGTTGTGATTCCCTGAACTTGAACACATTAGTGTAGGCCATTTTTGAGCGAGTAAGAGTGTAGTGGTGTGTTTGCTGTGTGACATATGGGTAATGTGTCAAATTAAATTTTGACACACCAGTAGCAGAAAGCCAGACCCCTCTTTAGGAAAAAAAAATACTGTGGGGCCATTCAGAAATGCTTTTTGAAACAAATCTCTGACGTCATCTAGCTCCCCCTAGTAACCCTTGGTGGCGTCTTCGAAGGTATCGCTAGCTAAGAGCTAACCAGCACTATCTGTGGCATCAGTATGGTGAGTTAGTGTTTTTGCAGTTTGTGGTGCATTTCCTTTTCTTTAATCAGCGACACGGAAATGGTGGATTTAGTTTGTTTGCCGATGCACACACTTCAAATGTAGCCTATTTAGGGGGCTGGTTAAAACAATGCATCCATTCAACTGCCTTGCTGTGGTGAAACGATATTCAGCGTACTTTATTAGGTAGATCACCACCACAGACCATGCCCATCACCTAGCGTCAAGGTGTCCCCAAACAGTTAACGTTACCTTAGAGAAGATGGGCAGTTAGCTTGTAACAATATAACTTGTTATTACCAACGATATAACGTTACCAGACAGCGAATCTATAAGTCGACATTCCAAACTCCAGGATCAGTGTCGGCTTTAGCATTACAGCTAAATTAATGTGACCTAGTGCTAATATTCTCTCTTATTGAAACAGGCACCCTAGCCAACTATCCATTGTGTTGACAATGTTAACGTTTGTTAAATTGTTTAACAAACACTAAACACCAATTTTCCAGCTAGCTACCTCGTACAGTCATTTTATGTAACTTTAATGCTGAAACTGGCACGCCCAATGTATGAGCTCGACTGGATTTCAGGCCAAACAATTAACTTTAAGTTCAGTTGGCTAACACTACATAAGAAATCTAAGTTACTGCTGACGTCTGATCAACATGATCATTTTATCAAGAAGTGTTCAACGAATGTCTGTTGTGAGAGGGATGTGACTGACTTGTCTTCATAATTTGTAGGGTCTGCTGTCCATTCTACGAAAATTAAAAAGTGCCCCGGAGGAGGAGGTGCGCATCCTGTTACTGGGGTTAGATAACGGAGGCAAAACCACTCTCCTCAAACACCTGGCGTCTGAGGACATTACCCACATAACCCCAACACAGGTGGTGTGAACACACACACATACTCACACACATAGATTATCCTCTCTACTCAGCTGGGTCCCAACCACATCCTGTCCTAGTCTATCACACATGCCCATTGTTTCACTGCACATGCATTATGTGGTTTGTGGCCATGGAACACATCAGAGGCCCCCTCTTTTCTGAAAAATGTTGGAAATACTTGCTGTGTCACCTCTGAGAAATGACCTTTTCCCCCCGCCTATTCAAACTAGTAAATTAACATGACAGTCAAAGCGGTAGTTTGTACAGGGCCAATGTAGGTGGATATTGAAATGTCAAAAGTGCCACAAAACTTCTTTTCAGAATAGTTAAGCCTTTGTGCTTGAGCAGAATTGATAGCTACATCTGAAACACCCTCTACTATCCCCACAATACATGGTCAGGCTTCTTACTCTATCACTGTCTGACAAATTCATGGAAATTCAGTGCCATTTTAGGGCTCAGGGGTGCAGCTATCCTTTACCCCCCCCCCCCCTCTCTTTCTGACATTACTGTTCTGGCACACATGTGAACATGCTAAGCAGACTCTTCTCTCATGCCGTGTGCTCTTGTTCCTGTCAGGGCTTCAACATCAAGTGTGTGCAGTCCAAGGGCTTCAAGCTGAATGTTTGGGACATCGGTGGCCAGCGTAAAATTAGGCCTTACTGGAGAAACTATTTTGAGAATACAGATGTGCTGGTGAGCACTGAATGTTTTAACCCACTCTTCAGCTAGAACATCTCACTTTGTACCTCAGTTGTCCTACTTTGTACCAGTTGCATCAACTCAGTTCCTGTCACAAAATAATAATTTCATGCTGTACAGTGTTCATGCAATAGGCAGCTATATACGTACCAACTAACCCATCTCGCACTCAGTTTAACAATCACAATCTGGCTGACTATGATGTGTGATGCAGACTGTTTTATTTCTTACAGAGTGCAAAATTAAAGCGTGAATGACCGTGTATTTACCAAAGAGCTGGTGTTAATAAGTTTCATGATGTGACGACCCTAATGTTCATTACTGGTTTTGGACATTACTTGCCGTTTGGATAATGTTTCTCCACCCCAAAAATATCTTAAAATTTTGTTGAGATTAAATGAATCAGACACAAGACGTTTTCATTTTTGGCAACTCTTTTTTTTTGGGGGACTCTAATGTCTCTTTGTTGTTATTAGACAGTTGGATCCCACATATTTGGAAATATCTGTTATAATTATAGTTGCTCTCATTGCAGATTTATGTAATAGACAGTGCAGACCGAAAAAGATTTGAAGAAACAGGAGAGGTATGGGTGCTGTTTTAAACACTTTCTATAGATTTTTAAGACACAGCTTCACCTCACATACTGGTAGGAGCGGTGCCCTATTTTGGACCCTTTAATCACACTGTGATCTCTGGAATTGAATTAAGTCATGCTGAATGACCACACACCTCAGCAATATTATTATCCACCTGAATTATAAATGTAAATTGATGTATGATTCTGTACGTGTCTTGAGTTGATGCGTGTATGGCATGCATGTGTATGATGTCTCATGATGTGTGTGTGTGTGTGTGTGTGTGTGTGTGTGTGTGTGTGTGTGTGTGTGTGTGTGTGTGTGTGTGTGTGTGTGTGTGTGTGTGTGTGTGTGCGTGTGTGTTAGGAGCTGGCGGAGCTTCTTGATGAAGAGAAGCTAAGCGGAGTCCCCGTCTTGATCTTTGCCAACAAACAGGACCTGCTGACAGCTGCTCCTGCCTCTGACATCGCCGAAGGCCTTAATCTGCACACCATCCGGGACCGCGTCTGGCAGATCCAGGCCTGCTCAGCGTTCACTGGAGAAGGGGTGCAGGTGAGAGATCCCTACCTACTCACCCCTGCTTATCTTAACTATCTGGTCAAAGTTAATAAAAAACAATTACAATCAGGGTATTTACTGTAGTTGTCTCAGAAATGACAACTTCTAGTTGTAATCAGTCATCAGTATCATTGGATGAACAGAGCTTTTTACCACAGCCCCTGTGACACAATAGTTCTTATGACAGTTCAGGTGCATTTTTAGATGGGGACAGCAAAAACTATTTAGAGAGAAGGTTCAGCTGAACTTTGGAATAATCAAACACTTTAGCTTTCTTATTGAGGGCTGTTAAATTGTACTGTGTTATTCAAGACAGTGTGTCTAGGAAGTCTTTGTGTGTCAGTGACGGTCGTTGTGGTTAGAAGACTGTTTGTACTTCTGCCTCTCTTCTGGGAAGTTAAGTATTAGAGGAGCTGCTGAGAAAAGCAGAGAGGGATTGACCCAAGAGATCTGGTTTCCTGACCACTGGTGTCTAGTCCTGCAGAACGAGTGCTTGTGTCAGATGTGAACCTTCTCATTTACACAATGAAGAGTGTGTCATTTTGGGAAGTCATTTCTGGGTTTTTGCGTCTCCTTTTTTGCAGGATGGCATGAACTGGGTTTGCAAGAACGTCACTGCCAAGAAGAAGTAGTGACAGACAGTTTCCTGCGTACCGTTCAAGGAATGTTTTACACACACACACACACACACACACACACACACACACACACACACACACACACACACTAAACAAACAATAGGAGAACTCTGTGAGGATCTCCATGTGAACAGCTGCAGCTGATCCCAGCTGATGGAATATGACCTGTGCTGGTGCAGCAGCTGTGGACGCCCAGGGAAGAGGAAGTCAGCAGCTGCCCGACCCCTCCTGCACCCCACCCCCTCTCTGCCCTTCACCCTGCTTGCACCCGCAACACCCCACCCCACCCCATGCATCTCTACCCCAACCCCAGATGGGCAACTGGGAATGTCAGAAATACTTTTGCTTCAAAACCCCCGGCTAGCTCCTCAGTGTTGTCCCACACCCTGTTGTCTGTTTCAATCGGATGTCAGACTGAGCCTTTCTGTGCAGAGCGCTCTCTTTAGCTCTGTCTCTCTCCCTCCATCTCTCTCTCAGTTTCGATCACCACCTCTGACGCTTTAGAGCCGTCTCTGCCTTTTATCTCTCATTTTGATATTATCGGCCTCAAACGCAGTGCTGTGGTTCTCAGTGTTACTGTGTACTCTTTTGAGTATCATAAAACTGCTGTGGAGTGGTGTGTCTATTACGTGTGGGTATGATGACTTGAGTGTGTGTGTGGGACTGTAGCAACATTGTCATCGCCATGCCCACAAGAACAAAGTGACATTTCAGCACTTTCTGCAGACATCAGCATATGAGTATGTGTGTGTGTGTAGGGGGGAGCTCTGTTTAATTTATTTAGTTTGTTCAAAAACATTGAATTCCACTTTCAATTTTGAATAGTTTTTTTATTTTAAGAAATACATGTAGAGATTCCTCACACTCCCATAGAGACACACTGGCATACACTCCCATAGAGACACACTGGCATACACTCCCATAGAGACACACTGGCATACACTCCCATAGAGACACACTGGCATACACTCCCATACAGACACACTGGCATACACTCCCATACAGACACACTGGCATACACACCCATACAGTGCAGCCCTGCAGGGCCAGCATTCACCGCCACACTGCGCTTCAGCTGAGATGAAGCCTCTGTTCGTGTCTGCAGCAGCCTTCAAGTCCCACCTCCCTCTCTCTCTCTCTCTCCCTCTCTCTCTTTCTCTCTCTCTCTCTTTCTCTCTTCCTCCCTCTCTCTCTTCCGCCCTCTCTCTTTCTTTCTCTCTCTCTCTCTCTCTCTCTCTCCCTCTCTCTCTCTCTCTCTCTCTCTCTCTTCCTCCCTTCCCCCAGGGATTCAGAGAGAGGAGTTAATGACTGACAGATACCGTAGTAACAGGTTGAGCAAGCTACTTACTTAGCGTGGCTGTATTTCCTTTGTAAAGTTCAGTTAATGCCATGTGTGAACGTGTGCTTGCATGCATGTGTGCATAGTGCTTTGTGCATGTATGCATTCTGTAGTCACCTTACATGTTAACATTCATCAGACGTCGACCATTCAGGCAGTGTCAAATTTTGAGCACCAGTCTTGTACCTTTTAGGTGAAGTCTAAAATAAGAGTGTTTTCATGTTGATGTTTTTCCAGTCCAAATGTGGCTTCTGTTGAGTATTATGGTTTATTGTTGTGTGTGTGTGATTATTATTATAATTTTTTTGAAAAACAAAGAAAAGACAAGTATTTTATATGAATTGACATGTGATCAGTAAGAAAGAGTAGAGGTATGGTTGCGGATGCTTCCTGCTATAATAAAATGTCCAACAGCAGCAGTAGCAGCTCTGGGCACATGCTCTGTGCAAGATTCGGCAGCCTGGTCCTTCTTGTTTTATTTAAAGCGGATCATATTAGAACCCACAATTCGAGCCGAGCTGTATTCTGCTGTACACCTGTTATGCCCCCTTCCTCCTGTGGAAATAATCCACATTCTTTTTTTCTCTTCAGTCGTTTCCCTTGCAGAGGACTGGATATTCAGCCAATCAGATAGTTTTAGAGTAAGCATTGGGTTGGATAAGGCCATATTGCTGCGTATTATCAGTTGACAATTACACAGCATTTAGTTCCAGCTTTGTCATTTGATAGGACGACCACACGACAGACACAGACGATTGTTTAAGCACAATTTTAGGATGGATGAATATGAACAAGTGCCTGCATTTAAACAGAGGGGGAAAAAGACAGATTATATTTGATAAATACACATCTTTGGCTGTTTTCTCGTTTGGGTGATAGTATAAAATAGTAAGCCAACATTTAACGATACAATAAAAGCCTCAGAGGTTTTTTTGTTGTTTTTTTTCAAAGCCAACTTGAGCTGTGAAGCAAATCCACAGGGACCAATTTGCTCCTACAGTGACACCAGACTCAAGTCTAGTCCAGTCTGTTTACTCCCAATTCTCTACTTATTAACGCATGCTAATGAGTGCTCTCTCTGCCTGCATTGCATTTGACCATCTCCTCCAGCTCCATCCCCACCACGAGTAGCTGATCAATGGCCTCAGTAGGACGAAAGAACCAGGAGATGGTTGTAGCAGGAAAAGCATACTCACATACTTACATACACACACACACACACAAGCTCAGATGCCAGTGCTAATTTTGAATCGACATCAAACCTGACGTAACTATGGCAACCTCTTAAGACGTCCCATTATCCTGTCCAGGCCTGCTGTTTTTAGAGAGTTATTGAAGTGCCACTGAAATGGACAAAGGCTTTTACTGTGGTGATTCCCTGTATATTGCTTTCTTTTATTCAATCTCCTTTTTTAAATAAATATTGTTTATATTACCTCGTATTAAACAGTGAGAGGATGAGCCATACATTGGTGTTGATTTGCGTTGTAGTGTACATAGGTAGATAAATGGAATGGATAGGTGACTAGGTGCTTCAAATTTGCACAAATACATAATATATTACAAATATATTACTCTGGAGCAGTTGCCTAGCAGCTTTTTGCACATTGATTTGAGACTTCTATATTTGATTTTACATGAAGCTTACCAGTTGAAGGGATGGCACATGCTAATTGCATGGTGCGGACTGTTTATGGATCCATGATCGTTTGTGTGTTTGCACACTAGACCAACATATAAGTGCTTTTAGGGAAGTGGGTGGGTGGGTGGTGGTGGGGGAGGGAGTGAAATGGTTAAAGGCGTGGCCCATTAGTTTTAAATGCATGACGAGTATAAATAGGGATATGATTTCTAATAGAAGGAGAAGGAGAACTGAAAATGAGGACAGGTAAAAAACGTAGTGTGGCTCCACCCTCCACTCACATTAACCAATCAAAAAACAGCATGTGAGTGTCAGCAGGCAAATAGAAAAAGTGCAGTGTGCTGAAAGAATGAGCAAATATTAAACATTCTGAGATGGGATCTGGCTCATTGTCACGGAAGCTTTTGGAACCTGTCTTTACATTTCTACAGTTTAAACACTGATATCTTTTACAAAAACAAAAGGCTCTTCAGGGGTGTTTCTCTGGCTTTATGAAGAATTTGCTTTGTTAACCGATCAGGAAACTCCCAAAGAAGCTTCCTACTTGTCACTCATTTGACACGTAAATCACACGTTGGGAGCGGGTGAACTCCTGCTCTCGGCACGTCTGGCGGAAGTTAGCGAGTACGGCAACATTGCTTACAGCGGCTGTAAGGAATTTATGTTTGTGATTTACATAACAGCAAAGAAAGAGGGCTAGCATGCTGCCAAGATCCTATCATCCGCTCCCTCATGTAGGCTTTTAGTGATATTCTCGATCGGGCACTTAGCATACTCACCATAATAAAGAGCTCAAAGGACGCCTGGAGACCAAAGCCATGAGGAAAAGATAGAGAGATGGGAGGGGGGGTCACAACATCTTGTAGTGCCACCTGCCTGTCATGCTGCTTGCTCAGCCATTTAAGGAGCGTTTCAGCCTCATTAGTGAGGCAGTGAGGCGGGCGCAGGCCCAGGTATAGGTGCCTCCTCACAGCAGAGGGGGGAGGGGGAGGTGGGCAGGGAAGAGGTTAGAGGGGGGACAGGAGGCGCCGTCTTTGAACCATGAAGGACACCCATAACCCCGCCCATCCCCCATCGAAACCCCTTGTGAAGATGGAGGAGACAGTTAAGATTACCAGGATGGTGTGAGCAGCGCTCTAAGAGGCTAGGTGAGAAGGGTTGAGTGATGGAGGTCTGAGGGTAAACACAGGGGTCACAGGGGTCATAGGTCAGGGATGAAGTAAAGGTGATTTGAGACTCAAATTCTTCACCTTGCAAGACGAGGTGCTCTTTTCCAGGACGGAAAACCTGCTCCGTCCAGGTGAATTAACAGAATGGCTAGGAAAGCTCCAACCGCTGTGGAACTAAGCAAGGTGTTACATTTACACTCAGCCCAGAGAGGAAGGACATTATTTCTCACTGAACTTGGTCCCTCTGTTGCATTGGCTGGCTTTCACATGCGGTCTCACTAAAAGGAGGGTTTTGAGAGAATGCAGCAATTCAAACACATTTGAGCAGATGCAGACTTCAGCCTCTGTGACATTCATAGCAGTTTGAGCCGTCCCATGTCCTCAAAACCTGCGTCTGTGTTAGACTTATTCTTGGACTTATGTGCAACCCATTAAGCAGTAACCTTAAGTAATGGACTGGCCAAGGATAAGTAGCTAGGCTGTGTGTCTTTGTGTGTGTTTCTGTGAGAGATTGAGTGAGTGCGTGCATGTGTGTGTATGTGTGTCAGACAGCCTGTGTGCGTGTGTGTTGGCATGTCTTTGAGTGTGTGTGTGTGTGTGTGTGTGTGTGTTTTGAGTACATGTGTGGTTGAGGTGCGAGAAGAATAACGAGCCCCATTGCTCTCGCCTGGAGATGGATGGCTCCCAGCCCTGCCCAGGAGAGCCAATCCTCGCTCCTCGTTTGACTTGGCCACGTTGTGCCTGGAAGACCAGCCGGATGCTCGCCAGGGTTCCTTCAACTGGTGCCTGTGTAGGAAATTATATTCCTCAGCCTCCATTTTGGAGATTCCGTCTCTAGCTTCCACATACAGAACAAACAGACGTGTCCTCAGAGAGAAGGACAAGGGTAAAGATATGCTCAGTGAATGAAAGATGACCAAGGGCACACATATTAAATCAACTTATAGTTTGTCTGAAGAAGCCAAACCAAGACAGTCCTCAATAGGGAATCATTTATTGGGGTTGCCTTCCCAAGAAAGAATGAAGATCAAATACTGAGTGTATTTGCGAATGAGCCCGCGCAGGAAACCATCTTGGTCATAACGGTAACCTGTCTATCAACATTTACATCAGCTTTTCCTGTGATACACACAGTCCATTAAATATGAAGAAAACATTTTTGTCTCAGTCATCAGGATACTGCTCTCCAGTTGCGTACCGTAAAAGACATGTGCTATGTATAATTAAAATAAAGTGGACACTTCTGACCGAATTATTCATAATACTGGAAGTGTTCCCTGTCTTGGCCTTCTTTGGTAACGTCCGGTTTCTGTTCCTGTGAGTGCCTGCTCCTGTGACGGGAGCTGGTGTCTGGTGTTTTTTTCTCGGGGCTTCCCTTCTGTGTAGTTTCTCCCAGCAAACCCAGTGGCTCGTGGTTGCGGAGGATGAGTCACGCTGTTGGAAACGAGAACGAGGTGGATAGCCTTACACTAGCAACACCATTCAATCCTAGCGCTTCCAGCCGTTACATTCCATGTGAACACTGGCATGGGGAAAAGAAGAAAACACATTGGCTGTAAGCTTAAACAAAGACCAAATTGGATTTGCAGATGCAGTGCACACTATTTTTTATTGAGTGTGTGTTTGTGTGCTCATGTGAGTAGACACGTGCATGCATATGTGTGTCTTCGGGAGAGAAAGAGAAAGAGGGAAAGAGAGAGAGCACCGTCACCTCTGGTTTCTGGAGGCTGGGTGCGAGTCTGGTCATGCCTGCATGGCGTGTGGGTGTTTGTGTGCTCAGGTGTCAGTGAGCGATGATCACCACCACCACCACCACCACTGGGCCCCCACCACCCCTCTTCTCCCGACAGCGCTGCCTGCTCGACTCACGGCGTGTTTGCAGGGCGCGGCCCGATGCACTTGACAGCTGTGCGTTGCCATGGCACCTCCACACTCCCCTCCTCTCTACTCCCATGCCCCTCCTCTCGGCTGCACACACAGGCCCCGGCGGAGTGAGGAAGGGAGGGGGGGGGGGGGGGGGGGAGGTGGAGGGGAGAGGAGCTGGTTGTGGGTGATTCTGTCAGCTCTGCGAGTGTCAGCTGTGGTGCAGCTGCTGTTTGGCGTTGGATACCCCAAAGGCCTGTGGAACCACGGCAGCCACCTCCTACTTCTCCTCCGTCCTCTTCACCTCCCCTTTCTCTCCTCCTCTTCCTCCTCCTCCTCCTCCTCCCAGATCACACCAGTCCCCACACCAGAGTTCCGCGGGGCTAATCAAACACATCCAGCTCGGACTGGTGACAGACGGGGGAACGTGGTGACTTGAGTGGCCCTCGCTCTGCTCTCATCTCATGTTCCTGTGCAGGAGAATGAGTGGTATGTGTGTGTGTGTGTGTGTGTGTGTGTGTGTGTGTGTGTGTGCGTGTGCGTGTGCGTGTGCGTGTGAGTGTGTGTATGTGTGAGTGAGTGAGTGAGTGTGTGTGTGTGTGTGAGTGAGTGAGTGTGTGTGTGTGTGTGTGTGTGCGTGCGAGTGTGTGTGTGTGTGTGTGTGTGTGTGTGTGTGTGTGTGTGTGTGTGTGTGTGTGTGTCAGAGAGTGATGGGGGTGGAGGCTGATGAGAATCTGTGCCTGTGGCTGCTTTAGTGTTACTTGAGTAGTCCCCAAATTATTAACGCAAAAACCCCGGGATTAAAGGCTGTAACACACGTGTGTGTTTGCACCTGTGAGTTTCACCTTAAGCCTACCCAAAGCATGCCAGTCATCCCGCCCTGTGAAGCTGAAACAGTGCCTGCTTGTTTGTACAGCCATCATCCCTGCCTCACTCTCTCATGATGTCACACCCTGGATGGTCAGGCCAGGCTTAGGGAGCCAGTTCCTGCTCCTGCTCCTGCTCTAAGGTTTCACACAGGGCCCCATGTTCCAGGAGTCGCCAGGTGCGGCGCTCTCGGCAACCCCGAGGCGGCCCCGGCCTGGCAGGAGCGGGGGGATGTGGGGGATGAGGACGGGCCGCGAGCCTGACTTCAGGGCCAGTGGGCTCCAGAGCCACCAGGGACCAGAGCTGCCCGGTTCCCTGCCCGAGGGGCCTGGCAGGAGGGATAACCTGTGGCCCTCAGATCCCCGGCTTAAACATGCATTCTAAAATGGTTCCTCTCAGGTCTCTCGTCTTTCTCTTTCACTCTCCTCTCTCTGTGTCTCTATCTTTCTCTCTTTCTCTTTCTATCCTTCTCTCTATCTCTTCACTCTCTTTCCCTTTCACTCTCCTTTCTCTCTCTCAATCTCTTCACTCTCTTTCTCTTTCGCACTCTCTGTCAGACATCTTGCACATTTAACATCACTACTCTGGGCTGAGCTGTCAAGCAACGTGTATTATTATTAGCGCGTTATCGGAAGTATATGTCAGTTGAAGTACTCATGAGATGGAAGCAATGTTGAGTTCAGACCTCTTTCCTGTGCTCCATCTATGGTGCCTGGTTCTTTGCATTCCTTTGTAAATGTTGTCTTCTGCTTTCGATCTTCCAAGGTCTCCTCTTTTTCATGCTACAGATCTGTGCGGTTGCTGTATTGCATGAAAGGAATAGCATGAAAGACTTACCCTGATTAAAAGCAATGCCTCTTGAAGCATGTCACAACTAATATATTACCTCAGGTCATAAAATATTGCTGGTCACCATGTCCCCACCCTTTGACCACCCCACCCCCACCCCCTCCATCTACCTATGTCTGTCTGTCCATCCATCCATCCAGGTCCCACTTTCCTTCTCTGTATCTTGTCCTCTTCAGCTTCTTCTTTTCTTTTGTTCTCTCTCTCCTCTCCCCACCCCTTCCTCCACCTGACAGACCTTTGGGCTCTGGTCCTATGGTTCCCCTGCACCTGTGCCAGTCCGAATCAGTACACATAAGCGGGATTGTGGATTATCCTCCCCTGGCTTTAGGGATTGGAGGCGCAATGTGCTGGACGGCAGAAATCTTAATTCTGCATACTAAATAGATTATTGGGCATGTGATGGGCCCAAAACAGACAATTGTGTTTGGGGTGGGTGTGCCTGTGCAGCTCAAAATGTAACTATCCTTTCATCTCTCTCTCTCCCTCTCAAATTCCCTCTCCCTCCCTGTCTCTGTGTCTGCACTCATTGTCTCCCTCTCTCTCTATCTATATCACCCCCCCCCCCCCCCCCCCCCCCCACACACACACACACACACACACACACACA
>NW_024879713.1:0-89071 GCF_900700415.2 Clupea harengus | reverse complement strand
ACAAGCGTTCACAAAGACTTGAGACAGAAAGAGGGCCAGCTATGGCCGGTATTCAAAGTTCGTGACTCCTGTTAGTCATAATGTGCTGGTATGAAGCTGAGCTGGAAATCAAACAGGAACAAGGGACTCTGTGCACATGTGCTCGTAGATGTGTTCCCACCATAACACTCCTCTTCTTACGCTACACCTGCAGCAGTACATCACCAGCCATGCTGCTGCTGCTCCTCAGTCTGCCAGCTTGATTGATTGGCAAATGATGTCAGAGCAAAGGCACAGGCGTCTGGAACGGGGAGGGGACTGCGGTGGAAGTGTTCTGCACTCAGACAAGATGATGTCATCCTGCATCACTCACTGGGGTCCTAATCTCGCAGAGATGACTCACTCACTCCTCCATCTCTGACAAATGCACACACACACACACACACACACACACACACACACAAAACCTCTCCTACCCTCTATCATACTTTACCCTTTGATACACCTACGTATTCCATACAGACCAAAGTGGAAAGCAGTAAAATCAGGACCGACTGAGAAGGAAAAGCATCCGGTGACAAAGTGAGGGAGTCACTGAGACTGTGGAAGGAGGAGGAGGAGGATGCAGAGATCTGCATGGGTGTGAACGCAGCTCTGTCCAACCCAGATGGGAACAGAACACATCCCAACTTTCATGAAGATACTCCTTGACATGGCAACATGTTTCTTATGTGATATGACAACCAACGCTGCTGTGCTGGAGTGGCAATGGCTGGGTGCCCAGACAACAGAGATGGCCTAGAAACACATGAGCCCCTGTGTACAGCACACTCTCCTCTCCTCTGGGGGCAATTAGCTTCAAATGAACAATCCCGTTATCAACCACAACCTGGCAACCCCCATACTGTGGTCTCTGTTTCTGTTTCTGTTTCTGTGTGTGTGTGTGTGTGTGTGTGTGTGTGTGTGTGTGTGTGTGTGTGTGTGTGTGTGTGTGTGTGTGTGTGTGTGTGTCTTATATGTGAACAAGTCTGTCCATGCAAAACAGCTTAAGCAGTAAAGTGCATAATCTCTGCCAGAGGGGAGCCTCCACATGCCAAGCCTCTGCACTGATTTGTGGGGTCAGCTGGCATCTCCACAGATGCGACCGTGGCATAAAACCCTCTCGCTGATATGTCATTCATTTCCAGGGACGGGCACAGGCAGGCTGGCGCTAAACATGCTGAACTATACAGATTACAGGGCCTCTCAACATGCTGCTTGATTGCAGAGGTAATACCTAGTCTTGCAGCCTACTCCAGCAACACACATCAGACCCAAGCTTGAGTGATGGGTGGAGACATGGAATGACAACAGCAAGAAAATATCCATTTATTTGTTTTTTGTTTACTAAGATACAGTCTGTAAAATATTTAAGCAAATGCTGAGCCAGATATGCCACTTGCAACAAACACAAGATGTCTGGACACCTGTGGTATCACAAATATAGAGGTGAACTTTGAACCTTTCCATGTGTCCACAACAGGATTATTGTGCACAAAAACACTCCTTATATGAAGGGATCTAACACATTTTCAGCATGGTTTAGGACAAACCTTTGCAGTGGGCAGTGTTATTGAACCTAACGCACAGAGAGGAACATGCTACTACGCATCGACACAGTGGGCAGTGTTATTGAACCTAACGCACAGAGAGGAACATGCTACTACGCATAGATAGACACAGTGGGCAGTGTTATTGAACCTAACGCACAGAGAGGAACATGCTACTACGCAAAGACACAGTGGGCAGTGTTATTGAACCTAACGCACAGAGAGGAACATGCTACTACGCATAGATAGACACAGTGGGCAGTGTTATTGAACCTAACGCACAGAGAGGAACATGCTACTACGCATCGACACAGTGGGCAGTGTTATTGAACCTAACGCACAGAGAGGAACATGCTACTACGCATAGACACAGTGGCCATGGGTCTTTGCAACTTGATTCATTCATAATTGTATTCATATTTCTGACCTTTGAAATCTTGTCGCCAGGCAAGGTATTATGGCGTTTGCCTAAAACCAGTGCTGTTATTAGATAACAGCCATCAAGCTTGCATTGCAAACACCACCAGCAGGGATTGATAAAAGGTAGCTTTTTTTAAAAGATGCACTGATCGAACAGCTGGTGACTGGAATCAGCCAGTTTTCAGCTTGATCGGCCATGACTGGTGACCGGCAGATCAGTCTTGGATATATCCGATATGTGGCGGTCAAATCTACAAACAAGTGCCGAGCGATGGTTCAGGTGGAACCCACAGGGGTAGACGAGGTCCTGTGCAGGTCCTGGTAAACTATAACAGTACTGGAAAACATTTGATGTAAATAAATGACATTAGGTGTGTTGTTCTACAGATCTGTTGCACCTGTTTACTTTTGGTAAAGTGAAACGTGTTAGATAAAGTGTGATATACTGCAATTCATTTTCAGTTGGATTTTATTTCTACAACAAAAAAGCTCTGTCCAGTAACCCGGAGTAAATCAGAATCAGCAGGTCAGACTTCGGAAATTCAGAAATCGAATCGGCCTACACCGTAAATGCTGTTTCAAGTCCAGGCCTTGAACCTATATAGAGAATGGCCAGGGCAGCTAGTGGGAACAGTGTGCTTATCTCCCCTTCACATGCCCATGAACCACCACCATCAATCTGGGGATGGTCAAAACTAGCAACCGAAATAAAACATAGCTTTAAAAATAAATAAATAAAACAATAATCAATCATTTGTCTATGCAGTCAAACTAAAACAAATATGTATTTTTTTAAACTGTACCTATTAGGCCTTAATTCCAAATAATGGGCTTACGCCCAAAATAAAAGTACACCATCTGTTAATAATGTGAAAAAAAGATAAACATTCAAAGCAAAAAAACAGCAGATGGCCACATTGTAGGATCCAAAGGCACAATTGGAAGGTTTTAGTGTTTTGGGGGGGTTTTTGACAGTAGGCTAACTATTTTTATAACATTTTTAAATTCACATTAATGACTTATGGTCGTGTAAAAAACTTCCCATAGCTACCCAGGCCCTTCACTCTGTAGTTTTGTGATCTGGGTTCAAAATCACCATCTATTGTTGCTTTAAGGTTCTCAAATAACTAAAGCATTAAATAACTTGTAAATTGCACTAAACTAGTACATTAAAACCCATTAAAACAATTATGAGAGAATTGGTATTTTTTGCTACCTATCTCCATCTACAATTTTTGGCATGAGATTAATTTATTTGGAATTTATTTGCTAGTCTGAGACGGCACTGAGATCGATGACTTTTGGCATCTGAAAAAAATTCAAATTCTCATTTTTTCCTAAATAACATTGGCAGGGATGTTTCTGATGAAAAACTAGCAAGTCGACAACTTTCCGAACACAGCCAACATCAAGCAAACACAACACTAGATATAGCAAGCCCGCTAATAATCTATTACTGACTAGTCCAACAAAAAGAAGGCCAGCTCGGCATCTTACTTGGATCCTTTTGTCTCTTTTAGCTCTCGCCAACGAGTCAAAGCCACACCTGAGTCTTGTTTGGTCTTTTGCTCGATTAGTCTCTTTTTCTCTTCCTCCGTCAACATCTTCCTCTGTTTCTTTGTGGCCTCTGCCATGATGTCCATACAGAGAATACTGCACTAGCTTCCTCTTATAGCTAGCAGAAGGGTCTAGTTGTTGTGTGAGGTGGTGCCATAAAGCATTACGTAGTTCTCGTAAGAGGTGTCGTGCCCTGTCCACCAAAGTTACATAGTGTAATACCACACGTGCTGTGGCAGTGGCACAGATGCCATTCTCCATATTAAAAGGCAGTGCACCATCAAGATTATTTTGAAGCTGTTATTCTAAGGTAAAAGTGTTAAATAATGTTGCTTTAACACTGCATGCTCTCCATTACCCATGTTCATTCAAGTCTCAATGTTTAGAATAAATACTAGTTTAAAAATATTGTTGATACTAATGCTTAAGAAATAAGCTTACAACCCTCCAACCTTGACGCTCCAAGGCAGACCAAATTGTGCATGAGGCACATGTACTCTCTGTTGTCAATTCCACTACTCGGTGATCAAGGGCTGATACTTAAAACAGATACATTCATTTCCATGTTACTTGGAGCATGCAAAGATCCGGGCTAACAGAGAGAAACAAACGGAGAATGTCTGTCTAGCATTGCCAAGTAGTCTCATTTCTTAGCCGACAGTAAGGTGTGGTCATGAGGCATTTTACAGCTTTAAAAGCATTTAAATACATTCTGATTCTTACTTTGTAAACATTACTAAATTAAAACACCCATTGAGCCAAACTGAATTCTGTCCTAGCAAATCCAGAGGTATTGATGGATTGACCACCAAGGAGTAAGCTGTGAGATCTCAACCCAACCATGAAAAGATCCGATCAATATTGGGGCAAGGAAATGACGGCAGGCCCCAGGGACTGCGGTGGGGGATGCAGCTCTGCGGTAGGCAGGAAGACTACAGCATTCTGGCTATTTTTACTGCTGTGGGATGGGGGGCTGCTGCTATTGTTTTGTTTTGTTACTGTCTGGCTCCCCCCTCCACCTCCGTGGTGACAAGAATCAGGGAAACCCCCCCACACACACGCCTCCCGTCCAAGCCCAGCTGCACGCCACAGCTGGTGTGGTCATGGGAGTTCATCCTTTCTAAGGAATGCAGCAAAAAATCCATGATGTGCTGATCTCCTTTAACCCTGTGAAACTCAATTTGCCCCTTCTTTCTATGGCCTTCAATTCATACATGATAAATCATTAACGCTCTGGTCCGTCAACTAAATGTACTTCAAATGTCATGTATCTAAGCATGTACTCCAACACGGTTAGGCTGTAAGAAGTGTCAGTACTGTTATTTGATATGAAATTACTGCTACGGTTTAACCAATCTACTGTACCAATGATTAAGTTGTGAAAGGTTGGTGCCAAACCACTGTGAATCTCATTAGCCGTGCTTCACCATCAGGCCACTGCAAGCTAGGGCTATGTTCACGCAAACCAGGGATCGTGGCCTGAGGCCTCAAGCTAGGGCTATGTTCACGCAAACCAGGGATCGTGGCCTGAAGCCTCAAGAACAAAAAAACAATCGCGTTTCTACTATCGAGTCGATAGCCCTGCAGTATTGTCCTAAAACGCGCCCATAACATGCTGCCTCCGTGTAAACATCACCCATCCCGCCATTTCACAAGTGAGTGGGAAGCTCACCTTAAGGTATCATGCGATAAAGTCTGGATGCCAGGCACCTACAACCAACAGCATTAGACGTTAACAAAAGGTATATAATGGAAACTGAAGCGGCAGTTTGTTTGCTGTTGCTGATCTTCACTTGGTCGAGGTGTATCCTTCAAAACGTAAACAGACTCATCAGACTCATCAACTCTATTGCTTAAAACGGTCATGTACTGGAATAGAAGTTCATTTAGCAATCCATATTACAATAGCCTGAAGACGTGCCTTTAACATAAGCCAGCTAACACCATGGGCATAGTTTGTTGTTAGACTTCATAGCAAGCTAATGTTAGTCTCAGTTATTTAAATAAATAACTACTGGAGTAATGTTTAAAGTACACTGTGGGCTAGCATTACATGTTAATCGTTCCTTGCAATCAATTAGCTTTAATGATCTGAATTAGATGGGAATGAAACATCCAAACATATTGTGTTCATTTGAACCAGCTGCGTTTTGCTTTTGAAATGTTAAGATTTGATTTAAACACTGTGAGCAGCCAACCAAAATATGATGACCATTTCTGTTAAATTACTAAAGATTAAGAAACCGCTCACAATGCTACAAGCTACAAAGCGTCCAATACTACAAAATCTAACACCCTCATTTCTGTTTTGAGATGACAACATGAAATCCCAGGTAAGGGAAACCATGGAAACATAGTAGCAGTGTTAATTTCGTTGACGAAAACTATGACGAAAAATATTCGTTAACGACCTTTTTCCCGCGACTAAAACGAGACTAAGACGTGACGAAAACGGATCTTTATAAATAAAAACTATGACTAAATCTATTTTAACTTTCGTTGACGAGACGAGACGAGACGAAAATGTTGGTGGTTGACTAAGTCACAATTGTTTTTTTTTCTAAACTTGTATGCACATCATTGGTTGAATGTTGCCCGGTCCTGTATCTATCCCTCCTCCACTCCCTGAGATGCCCAGACATGCAAGTGACGCCCTAACAGACGTTATGATGGCTGAAGTTCAAGCACTCGGTACTGGAAGAAAAATAAGAATAGATATCTGGACAGTCTTTAATTATAACTTGACAGAAAATAAAACACAATGCACCGCAATAACCGGAGAGAAACCTTGTGGCTTCAAAATAGGTGGGAGGAACACAACAAGAGTCACCTGAAAGCGCACAAGACAACCCTGCCATTTATGCCAAGGTAAATGAGCTAGTAACTGTCAATGATAATTAGCTAATGTTAACTAGTTATTAGAATATATTTGCCAACGTTAAGTTAACTTCAAAAGGGCAGTCGAGTGTATATGTTGTGTCAGCTTGTACAACTAGCTAGTCATTTTCGATTGAAACCTCCGGTTTGGCTAGGCAAATGAGTTCCAAAACCTTTAGCTAGCTAACGTTAGCTAACTATGAGGTAGCATAGCTAAGTTATACTAGCTATCGATTGCTAGCTAAGTTATACTAGCTATCGATAACTAGCTAGTAAACGCATTGCAGAATGGACTATAGGACAGGCCACGCATGACATTAATCAAGAAAAAATAAATGAATACGTGATTGGTTTACATATCCTTGTCTATTTATGCAATTGTTATTATCATTGGCATTACTTTCAACTCTCAAACTATCTGTCTAGCTAAATATGTTGGTTATCAGATTGCACAGCAATTCATATGGAGGATATGTGGTTGATTTAACTAAGGCCAGGTAGGCATAGTAGTTGTATTGTGTTATCACATCATTTGAATCTTCAAAATCTAGACTTGATATTCTCTTATATTTTAATGATAATACTGTTAATTAAGTATTGCCTTAAAATTATTATTTACGTTGAATTCATTGGAATTCAGCTGTAGGCATATACCAGGAGATCTGTATTTTAGAGACTAATTGCATCCACAGTTTAAGTACTGCAAGCTTGACTATTATGCAGTTGTAGACACAACACAAGGGGTCCCCGGGCCTGAGAAGGGAAGTAAAGGAGTTTAATGTGGCTATAAGATGGACTTTTAAATGTGACTAAAACTAGACTAAAATGTAATGAGACTTCGTCGACTAAAACTAGACTAAAATGTTCTGAGTTTTCGTCGACGAAAACTAGACTAAAACTAAGGAGGATAAAAATGACTAAAAGTGACTAAAACTAATATGCATTTTCGTCTAAAGACTAAGACTAAGACTAAATCTAAAATAGCTGCCAAAATTAACACTGCATAGTAGAAGAAATGAAAGGGTAGGCCTACACCTCATCAGTGCTGCAGCTCAGCAGTTCATAGATAGGGATTAGAGGAAGCATCTTAACATTACAAATAAATGCAACACAGCTGCTAAAATATTTAGAAAGAGTTATAGAGGATCATTGACACATTT
This sequence comes from Clupea harengus, assembly GCF_900700415.2. Classification (NCBI taxonomy): domain Eukaryota; kingdom Metazoa; phylum Chordata; class Actinopteri; order Clupeiformes; family Clupeidae; genus Clupea; species Clupea harengus. The sequence goes on along the minus strand of NW_024879713.1, from coordinate 81,489 downwards.
TATACACAAAGACACTTACTCAGCCTTATCCAACCTTATTTTGTTGGATTCTTATTGTTGCGTTTCCATGCATCACAGTCTAACATAATACTCACATCCTCACAACAAGCTATAGTTTGGTACTGAGTTTATGGTCAAGCTTCTGCTCAAACTCAATGGGAAGTAAAGCCACTAATCCCATGATGACTGGCCAAGAGGTTTGCCTGATCGTGAACCTGTGCGGCCGGCCCCCAGCGGAGCCAAGCTTCAACAGAACCTGCGCCATGGAATGATTTGGGAGAAAGTGTCAAGATTTCATCTCCATTCTTTTGCTCCTCCAAAATGTCTCACACGAATAACCAAATTCATGAGAAATGAAAACTTCAAAGGCAGTTTTCAGTTGTGCTCAGATTCCCAATGTCATTTCACACAATTTGAACTCTGTATTGGTTTATCTGCATGGCCAAAAAATAAATCAATTCTGCCTGACCATAAACACTGACCCTGCCTTCACTGAACCCGAAGAAGGAACACTTCATTATTCAATTTCGCTCTTGGCTACACTGGTTTTAACTCCCCCTCAAGATTCTTCTAATGCAGCTGGATGCCAATTTAGTTTCATTCTTTACTTAATCCCCAAATTGTAGTCTAGACAGTGGAGGCTCTTAAACATATGGACTCCCATATGTCTGCCCCCAAACTTCCAACCTTTCTATTCGTCTAAACTTTGTCTAAAATATTAAGATGACCAATGCAGAACACTTGGTATATCACCAGTGTCATTACCCTATATAATACTACAATACTGATGTAGTGGCAAAACACACTGAGCCCCTGTGACACACTTATGGGTAAATGATTAACAAATGTTTAAACGCCTTTCTCAGGATCAAGAAGAAGTATGGCAAACACTGTGATAGAGTGTAAAGACAAATAGCGTCAGTGTTGATACGGCATCTTCCTACTTAAAGTCCAGGGGCAGGAAGGGTGGGAAGGGAACATGCTTTCACCTCCTTTCAGAATCTAGATGCTTTAGAAGGAGGGGGGGGGGGGGGGCTACACCACTGACCTCCACTGACCTCTACACTGTTCTCACGAACCCAACACAAGGACAATCTTCAGCTAGTCTGTACTGTTACATCACAGAAGAAACACAAGAGATTACATTACAGGAGTGACTGTCGCTTGAAATCCGATGCAGACTGCAACGTTACACCCTATTCTGTTCATTGGTACTTCTCATCCAAACAAGATCATTAACATTGATAACTTGATAACACCTGACAAGAAAGTACCATACCCGCATGACTACATGATGACATTTCTGGAATGGATTGTTGCCTCTATATTATGTTTGGTTGGTGAACATTTTCTTAAAATACCATTTGCCTCTTTAAACAAAAATCTAATATTAGCTGATTAGCTTGTTATGAACTAGCTAGCGTTATGAGCTAAAGCTGGTTAATGGAGACAGTCTTGCCCACTTCATTTCATATCAAAGTTGGTGACATACATGCAAGTACCTAGCCTGGATACCAGACCGAACTTAGCCCCGCCCACAATTGTTTTGGTTGGGAAGTTCGGTCTGGCATTACTCCATTGAGGAGAAATTATCTGCGGACAGACATTGCCGTACCAATCAAATTGTCAAGGCGGGCTTTATACGATGATGGACAGATGATCAACCGTAACGTAATCAACCACGTCACCAAAGAGCTTTTGGGGTGAATTCGTTTTCAACAAACATGGCTGCCGTTGGAGAGCTGAAATGTGGTGATTCGAGTCTGTTTTAGAAGACATTGACAGCACATTCATTTTGAAAGAGGAACAGAAAAACGCGATCAAGGCATTTGTCGATCGAAAAGATGTTTTTGCCGTCCTTCCTACGGGATCCGGTAAAAGTTTAATGTATCAGCTGGCCCCATGGTCTACGTTATGGTCATACTACGTTGCTCTGATTGGTTCTAGATATATCCAATTGAGCGAAGAGGCATTTTTTTTCCTGGTTCGGTTGAAACACGCCCCATAATCACAGCCCATTGGAGCGGTATCAGACTCATATTCTGACTAGAATTATGAGTATGACATCGTCAGGCTAGCAAGTACCATTTTATTGTACTAAAATTCCCACTGCAGGCAAACATTAGATATGAACGGATTGGGGATTCCACTGTGCCCATACACTTAATGGGCTATCTCTTGTTTACCAGGGTGACCACAAAAATGAGCATGGGGTTTTTCAATTTGTTTGGGGTTCAGTGAGCCACAATGTTTTTTGGCATCAATGTGAAATGACATCATAATTACAAATCACCTGATCTACCTGATCATGTGTGGTTATTCTTTATTCTTTTATAATGATCATGTGTGGTTATTCTTTATTCTTTTATAATGATCATGTGTGGTTATTCTTTATTCTTTTATAATGATCATGTGTGGTTATTCTTTTATAATGATCATGTGTGGTTATTCTTTTATAATGATCATGTGTGGTTATTCTTTATTCTTTTACCGCACAATTATCATGTGTGGTTATTCTTTTACCCCATAATTTCCCACGTGATGTAATCACTGTCATTAGTACAGAATGAGATGCAGAGCATGAAGGTAAAACCAGGTGATGAGCTGTGCCAAAGCTGAATTTACCACATGAGGTAAACAAGATTAATAATTAATCAGCTCAATCCACTAATCTACGCCAAATGAACATTGAAAATGACCATGATATTTGTCTTTGCATGCAAAGCTGTGATCATCCGATATAAATAAACTCACTTTTCTGCCATTGGTTAATGAATATCATGTGCTGTGACCTTTATACACAAACCTGAGGCAAATAAATCGCAGAAGCTTCTCTCAGGAAATCCTGGTCTGATATTGCCTGACTTCAGTTAAGTGTCAAGAAGCTTTTCCATATATGAGCACAAAAAAGACCGAAGCCTCTTTTGACATAAGCAGCTGAAGAGAGTGTGTCAGCCTACTACTTGCATAACCAACTAATGTGACTGAGTAAAAGCATTGCGCTTGTTATGGGACCTCAATCCAAGCATTGCGTAATTGCTTTTCACTGAGAAACCTCTCCTCCTCTCTCGCTTTTCTCTACCACAACCCCCACCCCCGCCCCCAAACACTATCCATTCCATTAGGAGATACACAGTTGTCAGAGTTAGTGCTGGGAGGGGGGATGCAGGCCTGACCTATCAATTTTCAGAGGGGATTTGCCATCTGTCAAACAGGAGTCCCACTCATAGTTAGGATGCCATACAATATATGACTAGAAACTAGGGCTACATTCTTAACCATCATTCTATTACACTGTTATACCTTCCTCACAACAGCATTAGGATCAGCAACCTACTGCTATAATGTGCTTGTGTGGTACAGCAACCTACTGCTATGCTGTGCTTGTGTGGTATAGCAATCTACTGCTATGCTGTGCTTGTGTGGTATAGCAACCTACTGCTATGCTGTGCTTGTGTGGTATAGCAACCTACTGCTATGCTGTGCTTGTGTGGTATAGCAACCTACTGCTCTATACTGTGCTTGTGTGGTCGTATACAGCAATCTACTGCTATACTGTGCTTGTGTGGTACAGCAATCTACTGCTCTATACTGTGCTTGTGTGGTACAGCAACCTACTGCTATGCTGTGCTTGTGTGGTATAGCAACCTACTGCTATGCTGTGCTTGTGTGGTATAGCAATCTACTGCTATACTGTGCTTGTGTGGTACAGCAATCTACTGCTCTATACTGTGCTTGTGTGGTACAGCAATCTACGGCTCTATACTGTGCTTGTGTGGTCGTATACAGCAATCTACTGCTATACTGTGCTTGTGTGGTACAGCAATCTACTGCTATACTGTGCTTGTGTGGTACAGCAATCTACTGCTATACTGTGCTTGTGTGGTATAGCAATCTACTGCTATACTGTGCTTGTGTGGTCGTATACAGCAACCTACTGCTCTATACTGTGCTTGTGTGGTCGTACAGCAATCTACTGCTATACTGTGCTTGTGTGGTCGTATACAGCAATCTACTGCTCTATACTGTGCTTGTGTGGTACAGCAATCTACTGCTCTATACTGTGCTTGTGTGGTCGTACAGCAATCTACTGCTCTATACTGTGCTTGTGTGGTACAGCAATCTACTGCTATACTGTGCTTGTGTGGTACAGCAATCTACTGCTCTATACTGTGCTTGTGTGGTCGTATACAGCAGCACTATACCTCTTCCCACTCCATGAGGGTTAATTAAGCATTTGCTTTCATTCAGTTGATCCACTCAGTAAAATCCCGATAGCAAAGCGCATAATGACATCATCCTTCTTCATCCCAACCCTTCTGTCACTCCAGCTTCCATTAAACAGACAGCACAGGCCTCCACCACCATTTGTTTCATTTAACCCATTTTCCAGTCTACCTGTTGGGAGAGATTCTTGCACCTTGTCCTCTATCTTTCTCACGTAATCATTCACAACTTCTGAAGACTGAAACTAAAACTATAACCTGCCAAGGCAAATACACATTGAACGCAACTATTACTGACTATTCATACTGGGCATGTTTTGCCAACACCACACTACACCAGAAAATCTGTGTTAAAGGTGTATTTCAACCGGTTTTAATACAAACCATTGTGAATCAGTGTGGCCAGGATAGACCTGAGTAGATCAGCAGACTTGAAATTGGATATGTACTTTTTACAGAGTGCAGGATAATCTGATTATCCTGAAGACCCGCATTAAGTCAGAGCATCTCTTGTTACTGTCGCAAGTGACAAATCAGGCACAATATCAGCCCAATTAAGCCTACTGATGATTGTGTTTGGACCAAGCTGGTCTTCATCCTCTCACAGCCTACGACTGGTTAAAGGCCAGGTCTCTCTCAGGCACTTCAGGGGAGAATATTTCATATGCAGCTCAGGCCATACAATGAAACTAGCTCAAGACTGCCTTTGGCCACATTAATATGCATTTGAGCACATTTCAAACCAAAAATGCAATCCATAGGTGTTTCTATGATGTCGAAGCCAGTTGGCTGTCATCACACTTTCATTTCACAAAATAGACACTTCTCACTGTTTAGGGTGTGCATCAGCACTACAATATTTACTGGACACATAAATATGATTTCACCTTGCTAAGACTGTGATAAGACTTTCAGGTATGCTGAGAGAAATGTCTCCTCTGACATCATCATCTGACATAAAATAGAACAGCACATTAGAACATTGTAATTACTGATGTTCTCCATCACAAGCACACCTTCACTCTCTCAGACACTTCCAGATGCTCAGTAACGAAACTCGGCTTTTTGCTCTGTTCTACTTTTGAAATGTGCCTACCCCTTACAAAGAATGCTAGACCCTAAGATCAATAACATGTTTTCCAACAAATGTTTATATAAAATGCAAGGAAACCGTTTCAGAACATCCTCTACAATGAGACATCCCTGCTAGGGTGTTGAATAAGATATACGCACCTAGCAGAGCATGAAAGTGTCATACATACAAATAGACACAGAGATAGATACAAATATTTTCAAGGATACCTCCCACTGTTAAATCTCAGACATCTGAACCTGAAAAGCCCTGATCAGGACTGAAGAGTACAATACCATGCAATTCATTTACCCGACTGCGTAAGTTGTTTGCAGTTTCACTTACAGGATAGATACAGATTGTATGAAAACGGACGCAGATGCTACAAGCCTTGTAAGTGCAATGGATTGCTATGGAAAATCAATGACATGATACATGCTCAGTTACAGGTCCGTGAATGCTACCTATCAAAATGCATGCACTCAGAGTTGGCATTACCTCTGAAGAGCACGTGTATCAAGTGACATGTGGATGTTCCACTGAAAACATTCTGCGTGAATTTCTTAGATCGGACACTGGGGTGATTGTCAAGTGGATGGAGGGGTATATATCCATAATTATCCTCAGTATCTTACCTTCAATGGCGATAACGTGTTCCCGAATCTGATTCTGGAGCAGAGGCTCCTCCACCCTTTCCAAGAGTTCATAAATTGAATAGATGTTTGGATGGACCGACTCAAACCGCTGGATTTCCGCTCGGATAGCGGCGGAGTTTGCAAGGTGCTGTTGATAGTTCATCTTTGATGAGATTCGCAGCACTCTTAATGTCAGTATCCTAGGATTTTAACAATCGCTCGATACGTGTCCACGCCAGCTTTTGCGGTTCACTTACAGCATAGAATAAGTTACCACTGAATACTGAAAAGTGCAGTAATGAATCAAGCAAAGGAAATGTTAGCTCGCTAATTGTATTTTGGATAACCTTGCTAGCAAGCTAGCTGACAAGCTACCGTAGCCAGCTGAATCAGTCACAATAGGTTTGGGACGTCTGTCACTGAAAGGGATAACTGAAATTAAAATATTGTTTCAGCTTATAGTTAAGCAAATGTCCTTTCACGGGAACGTAGGTTGTTTTGATTAACGGCCAACATTACTCGATAAAACTAGCAAACGATAACGTTAGCTAGGTATGAAATGTGCCCATGTAGTGTTTCCAACCAGCACACCCCGAAATAGAAGCAGAGACGCCGGAGGGAGATTCTGAGCTCTCCCAATTTGAAATTTTGGCTGGAGAGACTATTGAGCAGTCAGTCCGGCAATCCTTCCCCATATCCTCACTCCGGCTCCGGAGTCTAGGAATGAAATATTAACATTGCCAAAAATCGCTAATACTACAACTATAGCAATCTTCCAAAACACTACTTTCATAGCTGGCTAAGCTAATGTTAAATAGAAGCAGAGGTGGCCAGTGTAGGCCCCTCGAATGCTACCAGTAAAGGAGGCAAAAGTCTGAATAACCGGTTCTAACATTTGTCAATGTTTTAACGTATCCAGATTATCCAAATTGTTATGAAAGAAGCTAAATAAAGTCGAAGCACAGCAACTATTCTCTTAGCTAGCAGGCTAGCTAGTCAGTGAAGGTAGATATGAATTCTGCGCAGTCAACTCGCTTTATCGTTGTTTAGTTCGGCTAGCTAACAGGACACACGCCAAACTCCTTTCAACAACCCAGATATGATCCAGAAAAGAGTGCGATAGCGTCGTAGACCACACCAAAAATGTATCTGATATTTTAGTTAATCGCGTGATCTACAAAGAGTTCTCCTTTTTTATCCGCAACGATGGGTGCATTTCCCTTCCTCCTGCAGCTCGATCCGTCCCGTCTGGTCTGTATCCTTTCAAACATCGCTGCGCGTGGTCGTTCCTTGGTTGTTCCCTTCAGGAAAAGCCAAGGTCGCGTCTATGCGGTAATTACGGTGTTTATTGCGTGCTCGTGCATAAATGGTACATGATAACCCACCCACTCTACAGAACAGTGGAGATACTCACAAGGTATGCATTTAAGGCAGACTGTAACGCAATCACTATGTCCAAATACATACATTAACTCACGATAGTATAGTCAATAATTTCATAACTGAGAAAAATGCAAATGGACCACTCTTAGTTTTACTATTATTAGGCGACTCCATGTACACCAAGCAGTCAACAATGCTGCAGACTGCTCATCCAAACTGAACAGATGCAATTTGAAGGCCAACCATCTACACCCTCAGCTCAACCAATCATAACTTGCAGTTTGAAAACATGTTGACAGATTACAAGCAGCAGACACCATGCATATCCTCCTGGCCCGTCAAAGTCTGTCTTCTGCTGACCGTCCATCAGTCAGCTGAGCTCCATGCACAAAAACTGCTCCGACTCTGCCCACTGCCGATTTCTGAGTGTAGTTCCATTTAGAGTCCTGCTCACTGCATGAACTCAGGTACACCATCTCCATCCACCAGAAGTACATGTATTAAGCCGCTCCTCCTTCTTCCGCTACTAAGGGCCTTAATACAGCAGTTATGGGTTGCCACCACAAAGTGTGTTTCTGTACCATCTTCTGCAAATTCCCCCTGCATACCAACAACAATCAACATGAAGATGTCATTTCAAATCATTTTAGTAGTATATTTATCTTCTATGAGAGACTATATGATTCATCATTTAGCAGCATCTAGAGCGAAAGTATGCTATGAAATGAATAGTGATGATTTGGACAGATTGGAATAGCTTACCATTGTCTCCATAGTCTGTCCATTGCACCAAACATCCATGGTATCTTTCTCTGTTTAAAAGAGATCAAAAGTAACAAACACTGGTGACTTAAAAATGCCACCATAAACCCATCGTTACAGACCTTATCTTATTTGTAAATTATCAGCTTTCTTTTAATTCTCCCAGGTGATCTTCAGCCTGGTGTTGGCACACCATACTGGCGGATTTAGATTTGGAGTAGGAACAGCATAGAAGTGTCAATCCACCCTGTCAGATTTACCATCAAGGTTAATATTTAGATTTGGAGTAGGAACAGCATAGAAGTGTCAATCCACCCTGTCAGATTTACCATCAAGGTTAATAGTACATAAATGTTCACATGGACACATTAAGATACACAAGAAGATGAAAAGCGATAAAATGGATGTATCAGACCAGTGCATTATTTGGATTCAAGTTTCAGAGAAATGGGACTAAACTATGCAGTGTTACCGGACTGTGAAAGGCGTCGCCACTCACCCAGTACTATCCTGTAGTCTATCCCATCCAGCTTCAGGGTCCAGGTTTTGCTGATTTTGGAGCGATTATCCATGAATGTCTGGAAATTCTTTCCACTGATATCTAAAGAGTACTGATAAGCAAAGCCCCCCATAGCCTCTATGTTTATGGTGGCTTTAGTCTCCAGGACTCCTACGCTGAAGGTCTCCTTGCCCACCAGTTTGAACAGCCAGTCTTTCCTTATCACTTCCTGAAGCAAAGAGCAGAGATGTGAGCACAATGAAAATTTGATTTGAACATTACAAAAATTAGAAATGGGATATTTAAAAATGTTGCATATTTATAAATATTTACAAAGGGTGCGTTACAATGAAACAGTGTCAAAATTGTTGGGAAATCCATTGCCGGTATGGGCTTAGTACATATGACTGAACACAACATATTGCCTACCTTTCCATTGATGTGGATAACACGTTTTCCTGTTGTGGTTCCATGTTCAAATTCAATCCGGTAAACCCCATCACTTAAGTCTACCTCCCAAACTGCAACGATGTCCCTTGACATTTCAAAGGCAGGATAGACACACGCCTAAAAACAGTCAAATAACTTAATTAATTTCAAACATCATCTCACCAAATGCTTTTCCATCTATGCACTCCTATATGCGGTTGACATTTTTCTAATATGGCTATTAAATTCCCAAGCGTTTTTCCATAGGTCTGCACGAACAGACATGTGCTCCCTCAGCAGCAAGTGCATTAGTGTAAGAGGCTTATGAATCTCCTGTTGGCAACCTGTGCAGGTACACACTGTCAGAGAGACTTGACATGAAAGGCATTTAGAGATTTCACACAGACAACAGACAATTCAGAATTTAAACTGAAATATCTGGTTTTACTGAACAAGTCTGTGAATTGTGATAAAGCTATGACGATAAAGAAAAGTAGAAAGTAGAAAACGACTTTATTGTAGATGGGGTAGGCTATAATGCTTAAGTCTAAGAGGCCAACTCTCATTGTAAATAGGTCAAATGGTTGTAGTTCAGTCTGCCTATAGAATTAGGATATCCTGTTTTGAACAGAAGAATGTTGAGTGTGCACTTCTGAATTTAATTTCTCAGAGTGTTTTACAAAACGTAATCTTCATATATACTGTCTACTGCGCAGGTTCCATTGATTCCCAGTAGATGGCAGTGCCCTCTCTCCAATCTCTCCATTCTTGTAATAGTCCATCTCCTATTGGTCTGTAGGCCTACTAGACGCAGATTCGGTTTAGCGAAAGGTTGTTGATGTTTTAGCTCAACAGCCAATCAGATTACACCCCTCTCTTCCGTGCTCCTGAAGCTGTCGATTGGCTGGAATTATTTATGGCTCGTTCCGAGCCTATATGTTTGTTTCCCATTTACAGTGTCGGCCTACGAACACGAGTTTACTATATATATATTTTACCGCAAACGCTGACAGCTAGAGGAGCTTGACGAGCATTTCGCTGATTTTGACAAAAATGTAGCCTATTGGATTAGAATCACAGGCTGTGTCTTTAAATGACGTGCGTGTGCAACATTTTAATTCATTTTTATTAGAAGACACCTCCACCCCCCATCTCATTCTAATTTATGTACTTTATTAAAGATTTATAATGGCAATCGATGCTTAAACATGACAGATTATTTGGTGTTTTACAGGAAAAAAGTAGGCTTCCCATCTGAGAGACCCTCTTGTCGCTGAATAGCCTACAGCGGTGGGCGGTATTGAACCTTGCTGTGAGATCCGATACCCATATGTTACTTGCTTTCCGTTTCAAGCAACTTTAGATTGGGAGCAAGTCGAGGAGATGGTTATTCCTGCATTTTTCCATTGTAAACGGAAAAGGGAAGACGATAGACTACCCCACGGAGACAGAAAGACGACTCCGCCCGCAGAAGAAAATGATACAGGCTCATTCACCGAAAACCACGGGAAGATATAGAAGTGAATACGACAACACAGATGGTCTGCACACGTTTTGCTTTTAAACAGGAGTTTTTCAGATAACTCGAGATTACTTAAAGATCGGACGTAAAACTCGTAAAACTGTCTTGTGGATTGCTTTATTTTTGTACGTCTGGAAGATAATATTATCTATCGAAGTGTGCCATGTAACTTTTCTATAGTAGCCTAATATGACAAGTAATAAGTGTCCATAATTGTAAGACTAGGACAACTGGCATTCATTTTATCTAAACTACTGCTTCATCTACAGCTTGAGACGTTGATGTGCTCTCTCTGGGACTGTGGACTGTGCAATTTATTTTGTGGGGGGGATAGTTAGACAAACATACCCCTTTCAATGGTTTGTACATAAGGAATAAGTAAATCTCTTGTTTCTCTTTGTGACAATTTTGACTTTGCAAAAATGAAATGCCCAACAATGCTTTCTTGTTTTTTGGTGATGCTGGCAACAGCAAAAAGCGTCTCAGAGGTATTGCCACAAGCAGAGACACAGCTCAGAGGAATGAACAGCCATTCATATAGAAACAGTACTCAGAGTCAGCACTCAGATACTGGGATCAAAAGGCATATTGAAAACATTGCGCAACCTGCTGGCCGTGTTGCCGCACCCACCACCTCAGGAAACAGTGGAGGATTCATAAAGTCACAGGGGAAAATGAGCCCTGACCAGTTAAGGACTGCATGGGCCAGTAGGGTGCAGAGAAACAGGCCCAGGCATCAGACCAGAAAACTGGCCCCCACCAGTAGTGACTCCCTAAACCACAGTGGACTTCGACCTGGGCAGCCACCTTCGCCAGCCCGGCATCTCAACATAAGCCTCTCCATCAGCATACTGGCCAAATTTGCTGGAAGGAATCGAGTGCTTGTCATCTCAGCACCACATAAATCCGATAGTAACTATCAACTGCTGATGAGCCTGATGAAGACAGATGTGTACTGTGAGATGGCTGAGCGTCACATGCAACAGATTGTCATGTTCCACCGAGCGGGGGAGATGGGAGGTACGGTGAGGCACATCACCAAGCAAGGCTCCATCCTAGAGGAGCCCCTGGAGGCTGCCCTGGTGCCCCAGCTAATGGCCTTTCTGAAACTAGAAGAGAGTACATTTGAGATGGTCCTCCTGAAGAAGACACTGCAGGTTCAGGAGCGGTACCCATTCCCTGTGAAGCTGGAGGCAGTGTTTGAGGCTGTGGATCAGGCTCCCATACGCCGCCTGGAAAGGGTGAGGCAGAAAGGGTTGGTCAAAAACTGTAAGGAGGCTGGTGTGGAGGGGCAGGTGGTGAAATCGGCTAGGCTGGTGCCAAAAGGTCCTAAGCTACAGGTGGACTCACATACAGACTTCAAGGGAGATAGGATCAAGTCTACAGCCGTTAGCACCAGAAGACAAGCAACATCTGCACAAATAACTTCCACCAGCACCAGCACCACAATCACAACCTCCTCAGCCCCGGGTGCTATCACCTCAACCACTTCTGCTGCTCTGAACGAGAACCCCACCAATGCACACGGTTTCTCAAGTACATCAGCTACTGCTGATCCATTTGACCAACATTCCACCAGAAATATTCAGAGTGACAGCTATCAGCCCAGCACTAGCACATACACTACCACTTCCAATGCACATGAAACTGATAACGTGACGGAGCATGCTGTCAGTAGAGTCACGTCGGCTAAGCACAGTACACAGAAGAACGAGATGAGCGTGGCACGTGAGAAGAAACAAAGAGAAGACGTGAGCAGGGAAGATATTGAGAAGGCCACTGTCACTGATTTCCAAGACGAGGTCATCAGCCAAAAAGGTAAAGTCAAACATGGGAAAACTGAAAAGAAGCCAAAGTCTGAAAAGACAGACAAAACGCAGAAAAAGAGTAAAGAAAACAAGAAACCAAAAGCTCTTAAGGACAGTAAACATACTAAGAATCCTGAGAGAAAGGCACTCATTGATGAAGTAGATAGCACCTTGAAGTTATCTGACAAGTCATCTGCTAAGAAGAGGTCTCTGGCCAGATTTATAAGTTACTTTGAGAAAAGGAGAAGATTAATTGTAAGTATGCTACTAAGCTTGCAGATGCTGATTCAGTTTATCAATGCTTATTGATTATTGAATTCTGCAGTGTTATCTGCATTTCATTGTCATTCAAGTAACACGCTTTCTCTCTAGGTGATCACTGCTCCCACAGAGCTCAACGGCATGTACAAACAGCAGAGGGATGAGTATCTGGAGCATGTGTGTGATATGGCCCTCAGGAAAGTTTCTGTCGTCACAATCTTTGGCCCTCTCACTAATGGCACCATGAAGATTGACCACTATCATATGGGTGAGTCCGTTAATTAGAGTCACTTCCCAAATTGACCACTATCATATGTGTGAGTCCATTTAGATCATATGGGTGAGTCCATTTAGATCATATGGGTGAGTCCATTTAGATCATATGGGTGAGTCAATTTAGAGTCACTTCCCAGATGGTTTCAGCACATTGGAAGAAATGATTTTTAACTACATATCAGTTTAACTAAAAATAGTTAGCTAGGTCATTCTAGCTGTTACATTTGGCTATTACATTTATTTACAGTTTACTCCAATAACTATTTTGACAAAACAGTTTGTGTTTATGAATCTGTTTTTAGTTTTAGGCATATGGATCAGGCACAAGTAGTGACGTGCCCAGCAATGAGGACTTTCATTCTGTTCAGAATTAAATTAAATTAAATTTCACAGAATTTTTTTTCTTTTTTCTAAGGTCGTTGTTTCCCTTATGTTATTTATTGAATAATCATTGGTTTTATTGGTCAGAACTGTACATTCTGTCTGTCTAAGTTTGTGATCAATACTGTAAATGGCAACATTACTTGCAGTTAAAGGGCTGTATATTTCTGTAGAGCAAGACAAGCCAATGAGGGGGATGCAGGATGATGACCTTGTTAATCATGATCTCATCCTGGCCTTTCGCAATGAGCTGGGAATGACGCATGATGACTTCTACATGGTACTAACTGACTTTGAGATCAAAGTGAAGGTCAGTGCTTCTTTTGCTTCTTTTGGTGATCAACATTTTAGTTATTGGTAAAATAATATTTCAAGACTGTTTGAATGGACCATTCATGATATCAAATTCGGTTTTTCTTTTTGTGCTTTTTTGCACCATGATTTATGTTGTATGTACAACCTTGTTAGTCTGAATGTCCATGGCTCATATTTATATTCAGTCTGTTTGTGATCATAGCAACAGTATGAAGTGCCCATTGCCATGACGGCTGTGTTTGACTACATGGACACTTTCACCTCACGCATTAAAGAGATGGAACAACAGAAGAGACAGGGTGTGATGTGCAAGAAAGAGGACCAATCAAGAACGCTGGAGAACTTCCTTTCACGGTGACTCATATGATGTTCTGTATTATGACATTATATGCTGCTTGTTGACTTGTTGTCTTGTCCTCATGTTGCATTGTGTCTTCTCCGACTAACTGTCCATGTGGTGCACAGGTTCCGCTGGAGACGCAGGCTGTTTGTAATGTCCTCACCTAATGATGAGGAGTGGGCCTACCAACAGCAGCTCTATACCCTAACCACCCAAGCCTGCAACATGGGTGAGCTCCATGTCAGAGAAATGCTATTTATTGGGCCATTCATAGAACACTGTAAAGTCAAGTGTGCTAGACTGGCTGTGTTTTGACTTGTTCAGTTCTAAAGACCCTGCTGGTGTAGACATTTACATAGAATAGTTCAAACAAAGCTCACCCACCCCACCTACATAGACATGTTGTGAATATTTGGCTGCATATTAGTGTGTCTGTGTGTGTGTGTGTGTGTGTGCCTGTCTGTTTAAATAAAACCACATTTCTGAAATGTTTCTCTACAGACAGCGATAAAGTCTACTGAGAATGTTTACAGAGGCGCGCAGCAGCTAAACCCTTCAGATCACTCACATTAAATCAATTTAAGGGAGATGTTAAAAAAGACCAGAATGAATTTTACAGACCCAGGTCGAGTTTTTTTATGAATTCTATAGGCCTACTGTATTTATTTGGTATTTTAAGAACTGCATTTCAGACAGAACTGGGCAATGCTTAAAGGTTTTAGCTTTTATAAAAGGGAAAATCAAATGGAATGAATTCTGGAGCAGTCCTTCTAGTTAGTACACAGACAGATGACATGGTGCACATAATGTTCTGTTGGAGTCTCTCTCCCAGATGGGGTGAGTTCTCACGGGACTCCCCCGGGAATCCATGGAATTTGGTTTTGCCCATGCTGAGAAAAGTCTTCTTCTTGTGCTGCTGTTGGGGTTTACCCATGCAGAGAAAAGTCTTCTTCTTGTGCTGCTGTTGGGGTTGCTTGTGATGAAAAACAGATTTCCTGCTTTAAAATACATTTCTGACACTAGGGCAGTCCGTTGTTGTAAGCTTACGGCATTACCACATGTATTTAATTAAATTCATGAATTTATTGAATATTAACACATGTCATTACAGATAAATGAAACAAGAGTGTATCCGAACACAGTCTCCTTCAAGCCCCCCCTCTTTCTGTCTTTATCGCTCTACCAGGCCTGCTCCAGGCAGACGGGTAGATGGGAGTCTCTGCTCTTCCTGTTAAAAGGGACTATTTCGTTGCCCCAGTCGCCTTAGTGCGTGCTCTAGGGGGTTGAAGGTCTGGGCTCTGTAAAGCGCCTAGAGACAATTTCAATTGTTATTGTTTATATAGATGAAACTGAATTGAATTCAGAAGTTGTCCAGTGTGTGCAGCCGAAAAAGACTACTGTTCGTGCCCAGTTGTGACTGTGAATGGGAAACAAACAAAGTGGTTTGGACCAAGGCATTAACTATTCCAGATAGTCAACATGTTGCTTCAGGAGTGCAGAAGAGAGGGGTGTCATTTGTTTTGTATAATCAGTGTATATTGTTGTAGTGACCTGAGGACATTTTCTAAATGGTAATTCTTGGTGTTTCTCCCTGAGCAAGCTGTTTTGGAAATGTGATACCTTGTTGGTGACTTTAAGTCCATCTTTCAACCTCCAGGTTTACGTCATATGTCTGTGCTGAAGCTAGTGGGGAAGGAGGGAGAAGTCATGGGTGGAGTTCTGGAACTATATCCCATTAATGGTAGGTACTGTGAAAATAGTTGTTACGAATCAAATGTATTTGTGTTGAAATGGCCGTAAAGGCCACTTGTGGTGCAGAGGGGTGTAACACTTATGTAACATAGAAATCATAACATGTGATCTATGCTCCTCTCCCAAACACAGGAAGCGCTTCAGTGGAACGGGAGTACCTCTCTGCCACACTGGTGAAGGACATCAGAAACTACTTCCAGATCAGTCCAGAGTCCTTTTCTATGCTCCTTGTGGGGAAAGATGGGAATGTCAAGTCTTGGTATCCCTCTCCAATGTGGTCCATGTCCACCGTCTATGACCTGGTGGATTCTATGCAGCTGCGCAGACAGGAAATGGCTATCCAGCTCTCTCTTGGCATGCGTTGCCCAGAAGATGAGTACACCCATCGAGAGGGTCACCATGATGGCCATCGTCGTGGTTACGGTTACTAACAGACAGGAGCCTGATGCCTGGTGTATGTTAAACTATCACTATAAGATACAATCCAAATGGATATGATAATCAAACTGATTTGCTTATGTTATGAATCCGCAAGAGAATCTGCAAGTGCTATTGTAATGCACCAGTCTTTCATGATACTATCTGGTCCTTTGGATCAAACACAGACTAGACATTTCCAGTTGATTTTTAGCTTCTAAATTCCAGTTTTTGTAACTTCCGTATTATACATATTAGAACTTGAAATGTGGGTTCGTTTCAACGTAGTATTAAAATAAATTAAAATTGTCTCTGCAGTGTTTTTGGCAAAAGTATACATATTTATTAGCATCTTATAATGGACAGGCAGCTCATTGAGGATCACCTAGGTTACAATGCCCTCTCTACATCTCCAACATAATGCACCGGTGATTCAATTGTAGGGTCAATTTGAATGGCAAAATATTTGTGCTAAAGTACTCTGCCAAATATTTGATTAATTTACAGACTGGGATACTTGTGTAGTCAGAGGTGTCTGAATGAGTTATTTGAAGATGAGGCTTAAAGCTGTATAACATGTAAGCAGCAGAATATGAGGATTTTAATATGGTATCTTATTAGGAGATTTACAAAAAATGTTTCTTCACAATTATTGTAACCATGGTGATTGTAGTATATTTCCCCCCAATCTCAGTCGTCTTTTTTCCAGTTATATCAAGTTATTTTACGTTTAACTTCACAAAACACGCAGAACACAAACAACATTTTCAATTATTTATTGAAACATGTGAACAAAGATGAATGAATATGTGTTTGAACAGAAATATCCCACCAACATCAGCAGACTCACACAACACTACTTAGTGCATGAGCCAGAAGGAGTCACCACGGCCACTTGGGGGCGCCAAACGCTCACTATATTTTTCTGAAATCATCTCTGCATCTCTGGAGTGGATTTCCGCATGACAACAATTTGGATCTGGTAGCTTTTTGATCGTACAGCCTCTTACGTAGACCACCTATTGGTCAACCAAGGGTTCTCGCCTCAAAAATAAATTTCTGGAGGAAGATCATTCAATATGATGGAGAAATCCCAAACGTTAGAGCCGTGGGGGAATGTATTAATTATTTATTAAATTACAGCCATCTTTACAGAGGGGAAGGGGGAGGGTGGTCATTTACGATTTCTACCTAAATTATAGAACAAGTTTAGGGGTTTCATTAAGCTACTAAGAAATGTTCTATGCCTACAGTATCATTGTGCTTATGGTGATACATATGTACTTGGATATGGTCTACAAGGTTCTCGTCAGTTTGGCACCTGTCAACAATGGGATGTGTGTCAGATACAGCCCCTCAACAACGGGGGAAAAGCACATTGTGACAGATCTTGATTTTTTTACATTCTAAACATCCACTGCTCCTAAAGTGTGGGACACGTGTAAAAAAAAAAAAAAAAAAAATACAGAAAAAAAAAATACAGAAACAACTATTATTAAATATAGGCTGGCATTTCACCATCAACCATACACACACACATACAATCTTCAATTTTCATCAAAACAAAATACAAAACTAAAAAATGTGATGCAAACAAAATAAATGTGGTTGGTTCTACAAATGTATTTGAACAAGAAGTTCTTATTAATTGAATACATTTTATAGAGATCAGAAAAATAAGCTATTTTAGCTATATATCGCTATTGCATTGCAATGCAATTTAATTGTATGCTTGCCTGAAATGAAGCAAATTCTCATATTCAATTCACAGCTAATATAGTGTCACTTACAAAATATTACAGAACCTACACAACGCACAATGCATTAGCTGTTTTGCCAATACCACACATTTGGATAAGATTCATACCAAGGCCGAGATCCTTTTAAATCAATACATCTACATATCAAAACAATCATTGTGATTTGGTTTCATTATTGATCAAGTCATGATCCACACAATTTAAATAAATGATTATACATGATGCATGTTTTTTTTATTACAATACAATTCAACATCCATGAGGATTAAACCCAAGGGTTGAAGGCTTATAAGGTCTATCAAGTATAACAGCTAAAGGTTTTCACTGTGTGCAATTTTGTCTTCATCAAGGAAATGACTAGGTCATTATCAGCGTCTGCCTTGGGAAACTACAGTCCATCTACAGTCACATAGTTAAGACCCATCAGCAGTATGGGGAACACAGTCATGTTGCTGATGTCTATAATGCACCAGTACCACCCAGACACATAGATGTAGATGTGGGCGGGCCAACCACAAAGTTAAAGTAGACCTTAAAACCCAATACTGCAAAATACTACACCGTGTAGTAAAACATCATTGTGCGCATATTTACCAAAAAATGGTTTCAGTGCTTGACCTACAATAAAATGTACTGATAAGCTCAGTAAGGCGCAGGTACCGAATGATCTGGTCTCCCTGAAAGATATTTAACAGGGTACCAGTCTATCTAAAGATGGACCTATATCCTGTTTGTCATCAGCAGCAGCAGGGCACCCATCTCCAGTGGAGTCGGTCTCTCCTGTAAGAACCACAGGGGCAGAACCACTCCTCTTCCTCCTCCACTTATTAAGTCCAGCCAGGAGGAAGATGACTGCAATCACAGCAAAGTAACTGGCGTAGATCAGGAACTGAGGACAAGAGAGGAACATACATTCAGTAGAGTTCAAATAAACTAGGAACTCTCCACAGACATAGACAATCACTAATCCTTATCCTTAACTTTATTTGACCTTCCTTGACATAGGTATGGAAACATTGGTACAGTTTCTCCTGTGTTGTAACATGAATATTTCATCATTAAGATTCAAGTCAAAGCCAAAAAAAGAGTTCTGGGTCAGTGTAGGCATCCCTGCATCAGACTCAGATTCAGTGGGAATAATACTGCTCAGCTGGTAGAGCATCCCCACACCTATGGCACCAGTACCCATATTATATACCCAATCATTGTTTTAAATGAAGTGGCATTGCCACTCTGTATTTAAAATCTTGTGTAAAATGTGCCCTTAATATGAAGCTATACATTTATAAGCAAACCTTTTGCCAATAACTATAATAATAAATAACTAAAAAAAAAAACAATGATTTGTGTTTGATGTGAAACTGAAACCACTCTCTCATTAACCATAACCTAGTTGAAGAGGGGTAATGATAGTCATGAAATCAAACAGTTAGCAAAATGAGCCTATTATGCAAGGCAAGATATGATGGATATTGCTAGTGGTCACGTCATCCTTCTCCTCATAGAACTGCAAGAAGAAGCCTTTACAGGCACCATTACCTGTTGGAGAATATCCAAGCCCAGACCGCTGGTATCCACAACGATTACTGTGAGAACAGTCTGCAGCAGTAAGGCTATGAAGGTGTTCACACCAAAGACCAGCGCATACCTCTTCATACTCAGGTTGGTGGCAATCTGATACCTGCGTTGGTGAGGTGCTGATTAGTTTTTTGACCACTGTCTTATTCCAAATCAAATAATGACAAAGATCTGCTGCAGAGAGAGTGTCCTTGTCTGTGTACTCACGTGGCTATGGTGATCAACAGCATGTAGGTAGCTCTGAAGATCACATAGGAGGCATAACACACCCAGATGTTGGAGATGGTGTCCATAAGGTACACAGCCACCGCAATCACCACAGAGAACGAACAGAGGGCCAGCTCCCCCCACACCTCCCAAGACACCTTCATGAAGCCCACTGCGAACGCAGCAAGAGCACCTGTGAAGAGACAACACTCAATCATGGAGAGGGAGGCAGGGAGAGATGAAGGGATGGAGGATGTATGGGATGCAACAAAACATTACAGGGAACAAGACAACCACCATTTTGATTAAAAATATACAGTCAAGCCTTTTAGTACAATGTCTACGTACCATGTTAAATCAAGACCAAGTAATGACCGAGAATCAAGATCAAATCATAAAAGTAAGACTGAGATCACAATGAATGATGTAAAAGGGCAGAATATACAACAAAACAGTAAATAAAATAGTGAGAAAGCACACAAATTACTGTATTACATATTCAAATTCATAAATAAATGAGATATTGGATAGCAGCCGATTTAGCTGCCATCCCTGCTGTTGTGATAGTTGCTCATCTGTCAATGGTGCACCAGGAAGGAAGATGAGAGCAGGGAATCATAGGAACAATTATGAAAGTAATCTGTGAAATGTGTTTGCATTTTATATAGTTCAGCATGAAGGTATTAATCTATCAATGACATTTTAAAAGGTTATGAGACTTGGACCTCTTCTGATTATGGTCCAGACCAAGACCAGGACCATATTTGCCAGAGATCAAGAATGAGCAAGACCTTAAACTTTGGTCTCAAGAGATCACATCCCTATTAAGTACCAGTATCTGCTAGGGGTTCGGTCATTCAACTGTTCTATTTTGTGTTAAAATGATCAACTTACCCAATAAAGTTGAGATGGTTTCTACATAGCCATTGTATATCTGAAACTCATTGGAGGGTAGTATCTTCTCCCAAAGTGCTTGTACATAGTTCACAACCTGGAAGTATCCACAGGTGGAGAGAGCCCACCAGATAGACCAGGCTAGGAGTGGTCTGCAGGAGTAGCTCTGCACAAAGTCCTTCCACAGAGTTCTCAGCACCACCGCCAGACCACTCACCTTCTCACGGTCCTGTGTGACCAGAAGCAAAGTTAGGAATAGACCTATTATTTGTCCCTGTAATGCATTGATTATTTTCACCTAAACTAATATGTAGATATTTGTTATAGGGGAGAGTGGGGTGGTTGGCATACGTTTCACTCAGGCACATGATTAAAAAGTTAAGTTGTGCACTTGTGGCAACAAGGTTGGTTAGCACAAATTTGAAATGCTATAGCTACAAAAAATGACGTGACAAATATACATAAATCAAACTAGAACCAGAAAACAAAAACATTCAAAAGGAATCTTTTTAACCGGATAACTGTCTATGTAACTGGCCTTTATATAAATGACAATTTCAAGAAAATGTAATTTGATCAATGAATAGTAGTTCTGATCTTTCATTTTCAGTGTACCAACCAGCCTCGCCCACACACCTCTGTACTATCAACTAATCAACGGTGCAACTGACGCTCGGAAACTATTCTCCACCTTCAAAACTCTGCTCTACCCTCCTCCTCCCCCCCCAGCTACTAACCTCACTGCTGATAACTTTGCTTCCTTTTTCACAGAGAAAGTGGCAGCCATCGGGCAACAGTTCGACCAACTGTCCCCCTCCCCTAAGGGCGCAACCGTCAATAGCTCATCTTTTCCTTCTTTCATCCCTCTCAGCGAGAGTGAGGTCTCCAAAATCCTAACAGGTAGCCGTCCAACTACATGCCCGCTGGACCCCATCCCATCCAACATCCTTCAAGCCATATCGCCTGCCGTCTTACCGGCAATAACACAGGTGATTAATGCTTCATTTAATTCTGGAACATTTCCTTCTCTTTTCAAAGTGGCTCGGGTAACGCCGCTGCTCAAGAAGCCGTCTCTCGATCCCACTCAGGTGGAAAACTATCGACCGGTCTCACTTCTCACGCTCCTATCTAAAACCATTGAGAGGGCAGCTTCCAAACAGGTCACCGAGTTCCTGTCAAAGAACAATCTCCTCGATCCGAACCAGTCTGGATTCAAAAGCGGTCACTCCACCGAAACAGCCCTGTTGTCTGTAATGGAGGCCTTAAAAACAGCTAGAGCAGCAGCTCAATCCTCGGCTCTCGTCCTGCTTGACTTATCAGCTGCGTTTGATACAGTCAACCACCGCATCCTTCTGTCCATACTGTCAAGTATGGGCATTTCTGGCAATGCGCACTCCTGGTTTGAATCCTACCTCACTGGGCGCTCGTTCAACGTGTCATGGCAAGGTCAGCTGTCTGTACCTCACCGCCTCACCACTGGGGTGCCCCAAGGCTCGGTGATGGGACCACTTCTCTTTGCCATTTACACCACCTCGTTGGGCCCTATCATCCGCTCGCATGGTTTTTCCTACCACTTTTATGCCGATGATACTCAACTGTTTCTGTCTTTCCCTCCTGAGGACACCACGGTCTCGGCGCGGATTTCGGACTGTCTCGCTGATATATCCACATGGATGAGAAATCACCACCTTCAGCTGAACCTGGCCAAAACGGAACTGATGGTCTTCCCAGCCAAACAGGTCATCCACCACAAGATCAAGATCAATACTGACTCTTTATCTCTTGCTCCATCCAAAACAGCAAGAAACCTCGGGGTCATTATTGATGACCAACTGACCTTCACGGCCCACATCGCCTCTGTCTTCAGGTCGTGCCGCTTTGCGCTATACAACATCCGCAAAATCAGGCCGTACCTAACCCAGTATGCCACCCAGCTGCTGGTGCAAACCTTGGTGAGCTCCCGCCTTGACTACTGCAACGCCCTCCAACGGGCCTGCCGGCTTGCGTGGTGAAACCACTACAGATGATCCAGAACGCGGCGGCGCGTCTGGTGTTCAACCAACCGAAAAGGGCACACGTCACCCCGCTACTCATCGAGCTCCACTGGCTGCCAGTAGCTGCTCGCATTAAGTTCAAGTCACTTATGCTTGCCTACAGAGTGCTTACTGGTTCTGCTCCCACCTACCTAAATGCTCTTGTAAGGGCAAATGTTACACCCAGGACGCTGCGCTCGTCTAGTGAGCGTCGTTTGGCACTGCCGTCCGTGCAAGCACGGCAATCCAGACTATTTTCATTTGTAGTTCCACGTTGGTGGAACGAACTGCCTAGTACTACCAGAGCAGGGGCGTCCCTCTCTACCTTCAAGAAGCTTTTGAAGACCCAACTCTTCAGAGAGCACCTCCCCTCCTAACTGGCACCTGACTAGCGCTTAACTTGCACTTCAGCAGTTACATTCCTGCACTTCTTTTTTCCTCTTTTCTAGGTTGTTGTTTTTCTAATTCTCATGTAAAGTAGTATTTATTGTTACACCATGCTTTTTTATTGCTCTTAGCTTGACTGTTCTCTCCCTTGTACGTCGCTTTGGACAAAAGCGTCTGCTAAATGACTAAATGTAAATGTAAATGTACTATAATGATGCAGCTAGCATCACTCACCACAGAATTTCATATCAAAATATAGCTGATTCCCATCTCAATCAACTGAAATTCATACATTTTCTATATCTCTATCGAACCCAGTCCTGTAATGTATTTAGTGGGGGGGATCTTTTTTCACACTGCAAAATTGAAAAGTTGTCTTCCCCACAACAGTTAGTGACCTTCTGCTGTTTTGACAGAATGGATGGGTTCAGGACAAGATGGCAATCATTTTATTGATAGATTTTTGTGGCAGCACCCTATAGTGGCCTGTGCCAACCAACCCTTGTGCCAACCAATCCAGCTCTCCCCTACATAATGTTATTGTTAATGGCTGCATACACATTTCACCCCGTGTAGTGTTTCTACTTGTGTTTTAAATGGAAAAGCCAGTACCACACATGCAGACATATCCATTGGTATCAAAGTCACATGAGTGAGTCCACACCAACACATCTAATGAATGTTTTCAGTCTTCTGGGTTGGTAATATAGAGGAAGGATATCAGGCAAGTTTTTTTTCACAGACATGTTTTCATTATTTGTGTACATATACCCACTTGTGATTTCATTACTTCATTATTTAACCACATATGAAAAATAACACAGCACAACACTAAAAGCTAAATTCTTGTCCAATCTTATGGGTAGGTGGCCTAAAAAAAAGTTGTACATATGACTCATTTAACTCTGATAATGGTTTGTCATAGAGTCCAGTGGCTGGTGAACTCGTCTGACCCTTTAAGCCAGTCATGAGTTGTATTGTGGCCACTCTCCACTCCAGACACCCACTGACCATGTTGATTTGAGGGCTAATCCCTCACACTTGGGAAACAGAAACAGCTAAATCAGTATGGAATGGCTAGAAAAGAACACCAATAAATGACATTAAAATAGCACAGGTCTCATCACTTAAACATTGAAAGGTACAAGTCGGCAATTGTAATTCCCTACACTGTTTGTCAAATTCAGTGAATTGCTCATCACAGTCTTTTAGCTATCCATTCTGTGTGTGAGCTAACAAAATCCTCTAGTGTTGGTACACAGTGCTGGATCTGTCAATGGGAAACAAACATAGTGGCTCGGACAGAGCCATAAACAATTCCAGCCAATCGACACGTTGCTTCAGCAGCATGGTGTAATTAGTTTTGCATCATCAGTGAATATTGTAATGACCTGAGACAAAAGGCTATGGAAATGCTAAATCTTGATGTCTTTTTTCTGTTTCCCCAGAAGGGAGGGTGTCATTTGATTGGCAGTTTACCACAAGAATTGTGAACTGTACCTTTAAGTAAATGTCATTTTTTTGTTTGTGTAAGGCATGGTGGCAGTATATTGTTCCTGTAGTTCCTGATACAGCAAGGTGACAATACAGATGTAGTGACTTACAACACATTACATCACCTGGAGATGAACCTAACAGGTAAATAAATCTGTCAAACAGGTTTTTCCACTTGTTAGGAATCTGGGCATAAACTCATTCCTTAATCCTTTATCTTGAAGTGTTTCCTCATGGCTGAGTGCAAAGCATTTTCACCAAACACTCACCTTAGCATCCTCCGAATTCAAGGGCACCTTGCACTCCAGGTGCTCCCCTTGAGGACCTGTCGTAGGCTCCATGCTCATCCTATCCTGATTGCCAGTATCCTTCTGGTGAAAGAATAGGCTCTTCGCTGGCATGGGCAGAAACCATGGAGTCAGGAAAGCCACGCAGGCACACACCAGTGTGATAACACACAAATACAGCGTGGGAACCTGGGCTGCAGAAACAAGGACCTGGCCCAGCAGGGACCCCATGGCGGAGCCCAGCAGTGTCGCACTCCGGCAGAACCCCGTCACTTTCTGGTATTGTGCCGGTTCAACCACACTGTATAAGTAGGAGTAGTAGGCAATGTCTGTGGCTGAAGCGATCCCAAAGAAAAACTCCAGGACCTGCATAGCCAATACGCCCTGCGCCTTGACCAGCATGCCATAGGTTACAATGAGGCTGGCTGCCTGCAGAATGAGCAGGGGCTTGTAGCGAAGGTAGTCTGTTGCCAGGAAGACGGGGAATAGCAGCACAAGATAGGAATAGGTCCATAGTGGATAGATTTCATTTACAACCTGTAGTGACAGGAAAAACAACTCATTTAAGACAGATTTTATCTTGGGTTTTTGGCACATTTCTATCATTATTTCAAGATTAATAGACAAGTAACGTAATCTCTAGATATCCTGACAACAATCCCCTGAACACAGATCAGCCATTGTGTTCTCGGAATAACATGGCAATGCTGAATGGGCAGGATACAGTACACGTGCTATCCTAGACCTTACTTGCACTTCTCACTAAACCTGGGCATTGTCGGATACACATGCTGACCTTGGTGGTGATCAAAATGTAGATTATGTGTGATTTATGCTGCAACAAAGTTACAATCTTTGGTAAAAACACACCCGACTATCTGGATAACAAAACCTAACATGAGATTTAACTTGAGCAGATCATTTGAGTCACTGAATTCACTAGGTCTGACTGACGCAACAGTGTAGATATGATGTAATGTTAACCTCTAAAAGTGGAACTGTCCCCACGATTCATTATCACGTTAGCTATAAATAATTCTGTAAATTATTCATTAATTTGCACAAATAACAGTTAGTCTGTTAATAAACGAATCTTGTACGGAGTACGAGGACAGTATATCTAAAGAGCAAGTGTGAATTTACCTGCGTTTCGCTAAGGTTTTTGTCTGGTCCCATGAGAAACGCAGTAAGGAAGGGTTCCGAGGGTCGGAAGTTCGAAAAGAAGCCGTATATACAAAGTAAGACTGTGGGGAATAGCCATAGCTCAGACATGTCACAAAACAACTTTTCATGACCTTACACTCGGCACAAGCCAATCTGAGAATTTATATCAAACGTTCATCATATGACTTCAGTTAAGTCTGTCGCGAGAATATGACGATTGGCAAAAGAGTCGAGGAGGACCAACCGGTTGAGTGGAAATGTGGGCGTGAGATGTGACGAAATGACAGAAAATCATCCCACCTGTAATTCATAATGCTGTGCTCAAAGAGAAATGTGGGCCGTACGTCACAAATCTAAAACAATACGATGTCTACGTTTAAGCTAATATTTTTACGGTAACAGATAACCATCAGCTTTCATACAACGACGTGGATCACGGCCCCTCTCCTAGACTTCCGCATTCCGCTAGAGGGCGGTAGAGGCTCAATTGTTCTGGAGGTGGATACATGCAGCGTTGGTTAGTCTTCATGTCTCCAGTGACTTTTACAATATTTCTGCATATTATCGTATATCTTTGGTCACTGACTTGAACTATTTGGAAAGAAAATACTGTTAGTTTCCCTAATTACATGTCATACTGCTCAGAAAATTGCCTAGGAATGATAATCCATCACTCTCCCCATGCCTATAATAATACCTTGGTGGCCAGGACACTGCAGTTGAATAAGTCATGTAAAGGTTGAGGGTAAAGATCTACACAATTAAGACCAGAAAATCCACTTGCATATTTATCATGTTTTTTATTTATAAACAAACATTATTTTCAAATGAGCTCATATTGGGAGACAAAAAAGGATTCATTGTACTTGATTTAAAATATTTAACAAGACAAACAGGATGACACCGTAGATGAAAGTAGGTTGGGGTAAATGTGAAAATGCATAAAATAAAAGTGTGTTTGTTGCTGGAATCTACAATGAGATCTCTTTGCAGGAAAGCACCCAACACTATTTCAGGTCATTTATGAGCACAAACACAGAGCCACAGCGTTAACTCTTTAACTCTGAGTGCCAACTATCATTTTGGCACCTGATGGTAAACATAGCCAAGATAGTGAATCTGATTCAATCCCTACACTGAGAAACAAATAATGGATGACAGGTTTCAGTACATTACGTACAGATTTTTGAAGTCCAACCAGATTTATTCAACTTACTTCAAAAAAAATATATATATCAGCGAATGGCATTTTGACAGATACATGACCATTTCAGTGTCTGTGTTTGTAACAAGAGCGGAGCAAGGCATTTGCGAACACACAGCATACATACAGATATTATTAAAAGATGAGTAGACTGCAAGATGGACCACCATATAGTGCTTGAACTGTTGGTACAGATGTTTTTTTAGTAGATGAGCAGCAAATCATCAATCAGCACTTCAGATTCACACATGCAAAGATGCCCATGAACATCTTTCATTGTACTGTTCATTCCAGTTCAGTCTCTAGCCATAGTTAGAGCTTGCCAGAAGAACACAGCCAAATCATTCAGAGCAAATGAAGTTCAGCTTGGATTTACATGGTGAAGTGTCTTGTGTAGTCATACTCTATGGTGGGAATGACGGCTTGGACAAATTTCAGGAAGATCAAGAGATACCTGGTTATTAGTTCAGATTTAAGGAAAACACAACATCATATCAGCATAGACCATATGGATACATCTAAGTGATATATTACCATTTTCATTTTACAAGACAAAACCTCACCTCCTCACAGAAGATAGTATTTGGTCATCTATAATTCTGCACAACTAATCAAAGGACAAGAATGTAATTAGACAAATGTCAACAAGTGTAGACTGTGAATTGAAGGATACATGTGAACTCCGAGCTCTCCACCTCCTTCTGCCACTGTCTCAATGATCTTTTTCATCACCTCAGCATGTCTGGGAACACAAATACAAACAGCAAGAACTGAAGAGACTGCCTCTCAGAGTGTCCAAACACAAACATCATACCGCGTCACATTTCACGGAGCACTTTCACAGAGGACAGTCACAATTGCTTGGCCATCACACTCAACTGGGTCAGTGTTGCTGAGCGCTGCACTTATTACTGAAACTTTTTGGAGTGATACTGTGACCTCGCTACCATGGGCAGCTGTAGCAGGTGTTAAATGTAAGAGCACATCAGAGCTGTGCTAACTTAAGAACTCTGGAGTTGGAGCTGAATAAAGAAGCTCATTATGAATGGACATTCCTGCAGAGAACTAGTTCCGTTGCAAGACAGCAAAACAGCGTGGTAGCAGTAGCTACATATACGGCAGAGCACAGGATACAGAAATACAGTTCTTCGTGCATACTCTGTAGTCCATACTCAAACCACAGCCCCCTAAACAAGTTTTTGTTTCCTACCCTGAGTCAATGTTTGTAATTTAGGGATTTTTACCCAAGTGTAAAACATTTGAAACAACCTGCGTATTACACACAAGCTTGGGTGGCACATAACCACGTCTCTCCATGAAGGAGTAAACAAACACAACCCAAAAGTGGCAGTGGCAGCAATAATCAAAGCCCTTGTTTTACAAATTATATTTAAGTCCCACAACAATTTATTAAATGATGCTGGACAGACAAAACATCATTTGCAATGCTGTGTAAACTTGTAAGCCTCAGAACAGGAGTGCAACCCAGGAATAGTTCAAAACGCATGCTTGGGTGTCATCAAAGTATACTAGTTTTACACACATCTCAACGCTCAATCACTAATGGTGTTCATTTTCCCCTCGATGTGCTCACACCACAGCTTTTGGTGCAGACCAGAGTCCGTTTGAGACGTAAGTTTGGTTTGTTGATGTGAAAGCTGTTTTCCGAACTCAGCTGCAGACCACGGGACCATACCCAAGTCCTCCAGACAACAGGGGTCTATGGTACGGTCCACCTGAACTCTGGTGCTGCTGACCCTAGCTATCCAATCAGGAAGTAAATGCTATTAATGGACCACTGATGGGTCCAAATTCTCCTAGAATCACAGTTAAATGTGAAATGAACATGCAATTTAAAAACATCTAACATTCTTTAAAATAGTGATTAAAGGACAGCTGCGTGGCAATTGGTGCTTGAGGGTATGCGTGTATGCTCTGCAAGCAAAGCTTCAAATGAATCTCACAATGCCGCCTGTCTCCGCAAAACCCGCCTTATCTGAGTTGCTCGCGTCAATTAAGGCAAGAAAATGACAAAGTTAACAACTAACTTATTTGCATTTTTGCCTAGCGGTATTAATAAATAAAAGCTGCACATTCTTTACGTGTTGGCATAAATGGACCATGGTTCGTAACCAAACAATGTAATATGAAAAGAGACCAGTGGGAAGGGGTAATAATCACACTCCAGTTCAGACCAGCTATTGGTTGGGGAACTCCCATAACGGCCAGTCCTCTCACTGTCACGTGCAAGTCCTCATAGCCAACACCCTCACCCATTTAACAACTAACCAACCATAGGTACAACAACAACAGCAACAACACACAACTGGCTGGAGACAGCCACAACATGCCACAACAGCCACAACATGCTGCTGCATGTTGTACCGGGGATCCGCAAAGTACAACATGCGCTATCTGTAGTCCACAAGTGCTAAACACAACAACATGACAGCCCAACCATAGAACCTGAGCAGCAGGATGATACAACAACAACAACAAGGCTGCCTTTGTGAGCATTTCACTGGGGTTTTTAAACAGGCACCTTTATAGTGTTTCGCTAAATTAGGCCCAACAGTGGTTTCTGTCCCAGAGCCACACCCCTTCATACTCATGATGAGTTAGAATACATGTCACTACCAGAGACAACACAGATACACCTGAAGATAGACCAACAAGATTTCACACATCTCAGTTTTAGTTCAGGTTAATTCACAACCCCAAGTAATCTGCGAGATAAAAGGCTTTCAAAGGAGTTGAGTGACCATCCTCGAAAACCAAAATCAAATGCAGTGGTTGATTTAGTTACAACGCCTCTTTACACCTATCTCCACTGGTCTAGTGCTCACCAACCTCATTGCCTCGCTTCCGCTAGCATTTCAGCATGCTTTAGCTTCCTCCTTTCAAATGCTTCCTCAATCGAATCTTCAAAGGGAGTTGTTAACTCAATGTCTGGTCTCATAGTAGTCACAACAACACATCGTGGAAGCTGCCTGCCGACATCAGCCAGTAATCTCCAATCCCACGCTTTGCCTCAAATGCTAGTCCTGTTTGTACGCCCCTGGTTCAAATGCTAGTCCTGTTTGGACGCGCCTGGTTCAAATGCTAGTCCTGTTTGGACGCGCCTGGTTCAAATGCTAGTCCTGTTTGGACGCGCCTGGTTCAAATGCTAGTCCTGTTTGGACGCGCCTGGTTCAAATGCTAGTCCTGTTTGGACGCGCCTGGTTCAAATGCTAGTCCTGTTTGGACGCGCCTGGTTCAAATGCTAGTCCTGTTTGTACGTGCCTGGTGTCCACTTTGCTTTTCACACAATGATATCCTACTGTCCCCGTCATTAACCTGTAAACACGTTTATCCTCAAACGGACAAGTAAATCCTTTTAAAACCTGATTATGACTCCATGTGTAGCGACCCTAGGTTAGGCTAGTTTTACACCCCGACAAAATATGTTTTAATGAGCCAACCCAGCCAGTCCAACCCAATGTGAAAACATACAGGACTATAGTTTCTCTGCCACTTGATGACCATTTACTCCTCTACCTAAATAGCGCTGACAACCAACCTTAAATTCCGTTTGCTGGTAATCTAACTTATCTAGGATTCGCCAAAGTGTGTAATAAACAAAAGTCTTAATTTATCACTGGGTCTCCAGTAGTTTTATTGCCAGGAAGCACACATAGGTTTGGGTGAAAAACATCAGCTAAATGGTATTTTGTATTTTGTAACCCCAAGCCAGTGCTTTAAAACTTGCATGTAAGTTACATGCATAGTTAACACACACAGGTGCATGCTGATGATATAATCTGAGTCTTGTGCACTGGGCACGGACCAGAAGGTTCCGCAGACGCAGCCACCATACTTTGGGCTTTAACCGCTCACACCACGAAAGCACAACACACAAAAATCAACCAAATCTGTCTGAACACTTTCTACATAACATATACGTTTCTTTAATACAATAGGATTCTTTTTAAGTTACTTTTTTTTAGTTCAGAAGTGATTGTAGAAATCTGTATTACCTGCATGGGTGCACGGAGCACATGGCTGGAGGTGGAAGATTAGGGTGGTTTTCAATGGTGACGGTTTTCTTCACATGGTCCTGGCTAATATCCTCATACATCTGGTCCACTGTAAGTGGCTGTCGGTCCTGGGGAGCAAAGCATGACATCACACAGGATAGAGAACCTCTACTTTGGTGAAGAGGGGAACCAAAGAAAAGGTATGACCTATGAAGACTACAAAAGACAATCAAGTATCCCAACCAAGAACATACTATCTCTGAAGACTACAAGACAATCAAGTATCCCAACCAAGAACATACTATCTCTGAAGACTGAAGACTCAAAAGACAATCAAGTATCCCAACCAAGAACGTATTACCCCTGAAGACTGAAGACTACAAAAGAAAATCAAGTATCCCAACCAAGAACATACTATCTCTGAAGACTACAAAAGACAATCAAGTATCCCAACCAAGAACATACTATCTTTGAAGACTACAAAAGACAATCAAGTATCCCAACCAAGAAGGTACTATCTCTGAAGACTCAAAAGACAATGCACAGACTGTAGACTCATGTACACTGTATGGCAAATAGTTCTGATAACATTACCATTCCAATGGTGTATCCACCTAGGCACAGATTGCCTTGTAATATTCCCAAACAGTTCCCAGTAAGGTTTCCTAAGCACAGCACTGAGCAGTTCTCAGTGAAGAACTGGATCATGGCTTGAGGACTTCACATTCCTATGGCTGCACTGCATTACCTGCATTATCTAGCATCTCACCTCTTTATACAGTGCAATAGGTCAGCTTGTCAAGCAAAGCAAAGACGGTGATACACAACACGACTCAAACAGGATCCTAATCTCTACTTTACTTCACATGAAAACAAAGAGATGGATAAATCATTTCAGATCAGTGATTAAGTACCTCATCGTATCCAAATAGCCACAATCTGGGGGTCTGATAGTATTTGTCGTATGTGATGTAGAGGTCATAAGTCCGGGTTTGCAAAATGGCATCTTCTCCGCTTGCCTCCATTTTTAATTTGTTGGCCTCTACCATTTTCCTTGTGTCAAGAGTAGCCTGTTCACAAAAGCAAAGAAAATGTATGAAGCCATCCACAAAAGCTCATCACTGCTGCCTTTTACAGTATTACACCTCATAGAAAAACTCCATCAATCTTACCTCGTCGTTCTCTAAAAGCCCACTCTCTTCATATTCTGAACAAGGAGAGCATCATTAGTATATGTTTCATATATCAGTCAGTTACTGTGCAATTAGAAATCATTTGGGTAAAATACCTTCCATGTCTGCAGCTTCCCCTTCCTCCTCCTCGTCTTCATCATCCCCACCATCTTTTCCACAACCACCAGCTTTCACATTCATGTTCATGCTGTCCTATACATCAGAGGAAGCCAAGAACAACTGAGTCAGTGAAGCACTCAAGAGATCCAGAAGGTCTATCAAGTTGAAACATAACTTACTTTATTATCAAGGGCGATTTCCCGAACAGCTTCTGTTACTCCCATCACACCTACAAATGCCAAAGAAACACACCATTTAGAAGTCCATTCGCTCAAGTACTGAGCAAGTGTGAAATAACTGAAGTTCATTCAACCTCACCAACCGCTTCCATATTGAATAGAATTGATATCCACTCACCTGCATTGTGGTAGGTGTCCACCCATCCTCCATCGCCATCGTCCTCCTCTATGATCATTTCCAGTTCATCAGAGTATTCCATTTGCTTACAGCGTTTATAGCATGGCACTGGAAATGTCCACAACAACACGGGGCATAGCAAGATTTTTGAATGGAAGTAATTGTAATGAACCACATTCTAGTTTAGCTACAAATGAAAAGAGCTGACTGTCTCACCATTACGAGTTAATAAGAACTGCTTGTCCTTGGGCAAGTACGGCTTCACTTTTGTTTCCTCTCCTGACGCCCTGAATAGGGAGAGGAAGCAAATTAGAAGGAAGTGTAACATACTTCGACCGAGCATATTCCATAAGTGTGATATTTCAAGGACCACCTTTAAAACACATGAATCTGACACTTGGGTGAAACAGTAATAGGCTCTTAATCTAAATCTGCTAAAGTAGAAATACAGCAGATTTCTGTTCTCCACACCAAAACCTTCTTCTGAGGACCCATAGCAGATAATGTCATGCCATTGTGCTCTATTTCCTCCATATACCACAGTGTACAAATTGTGAGACTAAGGGCACAGATTACAAGTCAGTGGACACAGTTTATACATTGGGGCCACATATTTCAAACCCATGGATACAGCTTCCCCCTTTGTGCAGCTAAGATTCATTTGACCCTTCTTGAAGAACAGCTCACCATTTCCATGTCGGGCAGTGGTGGACCAAGTGATCGCCTGCAGCCACAAACTACAGAAAAGAATCACAATAACGATCGGGTTGTGATCAATTGTCGATATGCAAATATGCGAACAACTCCATTTCTGAATCTCACCTCCTCTGGAGTAATGACGCCAGTTTCTTTAAATTTGGATTCCTGCAAGCAAAGAGGAAGATTTTACACAAATACATACTGCACATATTTAGGAGGAAGCGAAATCGGTTATTGGGCTTTTAATACATCTGAGCAATTGTGGCTGGTAGAAAAAAAATCTATTTCAAATATTTTTAGAGGTACATCTTAAAAGATACAAAATCAAAATGCATACTAAACACAGATAAATATGAAAACGTGCCCAATACGCTACTTCACTTCACTGGATAACTAGGTGACAAGCCAACGTTACGTTGACACACACTACAACACTAGGTCTAGAGGGAACATTAGTTTGTCCAGTGGGCAGCATACACCGTACGGCACACCCCATATGCCAAGAGAAAGAGCTTTGTTTTCATACTTTCCAAACACAGAACGTTAAAGTACTAGCTAGAAGTGAAGGCAATTCATGCCTTGGCTCATAAAAATGCAATTCTTGTAGCAACGATAGCGTAGATTGTGGCAGTTTAGCTAGCTAGCTAGCTAGCTCAGTTATTTGACTTACCTTTAACACGGGTGTAAGGAACTCAGCCACCCCCAGTGCTGTGCCTTTCACGGAATTGATAACATTCTGCATGTTGGCTGCAAACTTTTTTTTTAGAATTTGCTTTAATCCTTCCACAGAAATGATAAAGGTCTTTCTGATATTTTGCCAGTGCATGTACTGACTTTGTCAGCATCAGATCACATGACCTGTCATCTGACAAGCACTTCCGTAACTCATCGCAAAAGTGTGTTTCCACTGATATAATTCTCTGGTCACTCATTCGTAATCGAAATCTATCGAGCAAAGTAACATACCGTAAATAATTATGAAATAATATAATCTACCGCTTCCATTATGCCTTCTGTCTGAGTTCCTTGAACAATGTAACGGGATGTGATAGCAGTGTATAGGCTAATTTAAAATAAAAGTCAAGACAAAAACGATGACGATTGCTAATGTTAGTGTAAATTCACCCCCCAGCTCTGAGGCCTGACTAGTAACATCCACATCATTTTGAAAACCAAAGTGACTACCTATATGTACGGAATTCCGTGGCGATACAATTAGTGTTATTGC
Organism: Clupea harengus; assembly: GCF_900700415.2. NCBI lineage: Eukaryota > Metazoa > Chordata > Actinopteri > Clupeiformes > Clupeidae > Clupea > Clupea harengus. Next base: position 46,811 of record NW_024879713.1, on the reverse strand, counting down.
TACGAATACGTGTCAATAGTTTATTATAGATCTCATTCCCTATTGTTAATTGATGCTGCACTAGTTATAAACTCTCCAAGTTAATTGACTGAGGTTCTAATCCCGGTCAAAGCAGACGGCCTTTGTATGCACTTCGTGTCCAATTTTAATCAATTGATTATAGTCAGTAAACTTAATCAATTTATTATGTCACAAAGGTAATCATACAGCCTACAATGACTAAAGGTCATTATTTTATGGCAAAACTGTACAAAATATACAGACGTGCTCGGCACATCAGCCAGTCACGAAGCAACATCAAACAAAGCAATATCAAATAACAATAACCATAATAACAAAATTAAAATAAGTCAGACACAGGGGACAGATACAGTAAACATGTTTGATGAATTGTTTCATTGTGGGCACCAGCGATGAAGTCAACACAGCGCCATGGAGACGCGCCCAGCAGTGCCCTATTGCCCCCAGGTCTGCATCTCTGGGGAGGACATCAGGCTGCGGCGAGATTCTGTGTAGAGGTGTGTAGAGATGCATGTTTCCACTTCAGCTGTGTAAGCAAGAGCTTAGTCTGTAACAGGCCACGCCAAGCACATAAAGAATAAGAATGAACTATAGGTCCAGCAGGCCTATCTGATCCCATTGCATTATCTGATCCCATTGCATTATCTGATATTGCCTTCCCAATAGGACTGAATTGATATGGCAATCTAGGTTGGAGAAAAAGCATCTTTAGATTGGGATGTGTTGGAAGAGGGATAAAGACGGGTAAAACAACCATTTAGAATAGATTAACTCAACCCACTAAACATATGCAAACCTTATGTCTTTTGATCATTTGCATGTACTGTGTTTGGCAAAAATGCCTTTGGTGTTTGGTGTATCTACGATAAAACTTAGAACAACAGGTCTATTAATCAGTCAATCACCTTTTCAATTGACTCTAAAAGTGCAGTAAATTGATTTAGATTATTGCAGCATGTATGTTAGGAGTTTGTAATGAGCTCATAATATAGTTGAAATGCTGAAAATACTTGGTATAAATCCTGCTGTAAAATAAGTGTCAAATTGGCTATATTCTAAAATATTTTCACGAAACTGAACATTTAGCTGGACAGCTGTTTACAGGTGAAACCCACAAGAGCTTAGAGTATAGGAGTACCCCGCACCCTTCTCCCATGCACAAGGCAACAGATTCAAATCAACTGCAAAGACAGAGCCTCTCACAACACAAGTCACATCGATGCCATGACCCAGACTGGGAAAGAATGCTTTGGTATGTGAAGTGTGTATTACAAGGGGCACAATCCTGAACAACACCTCTATCAGGAGACAGCATGAAGGTTGAGGGACATTTCAAAGCATTACTACCCATGATTTTATGTGTTACCCTTCCCCAGAGGTAACTGAGACGCCAGCTGGGGTACTGGTGAATTGCAAGGTATTAGAGACGATGTAAGATGATACATGATTATCTATTTCATGCGTTTCCAACTCTACCAGAACTGTTGTGTGATGCAATGGCCTGTCATGCTTATATCTTACCATGAGATAGATTGGCATCCACATAAATGATTTTGGTCAGTATGAAAGAATGACACACATTTGTTCTAAAAGCAAGTGTTGGTTATACGCCATGTCAGTAAATTGGAGGAGGAGGTTAGTTGAGGAGGAGCTGATTTCCAAAGCTGGTTGAATTGCTGATGGTCTCTTTTCCAATGTGAAAAAAATATATAAAAGTAAAAGTCAGTTTTCAAAACACTGTAAAAACCAAATAGTGGACGATTTTTCCTCTAGACTTAAGGAATGGTGTTGACAAGTCCTAAAATGACAAACACCATCTTTTAGCACCGCAGGATTTGCTGTGTGTTCTGCTTTTTGTTTCTGTTTTGTGGACCTTGCTTGTCATAGGCCATATCACGAATGGTAATGTTTGCCTATTACCTTCTTCTCAACAGTGATGAAAATAATATACATCATTTGGCTACAAGACTTTGGCCACATGGGGGCGGCAAATGCTGACGGAGTCAGAATTTCGCCGGTTAGGTTGATCTACAAATGTGAAAAAAGTCCCTAACATCAACTTCAGCAGTCTTATTTAATCCTTAACCGATGTTTGCTGAAACGATAATTACTTAATGAACTTAACAACCTAATGTATATTGCACCAATGAAAATACTGGTCTCAAATATGGCACAACTAAGGCTATGCTAAATTTAAAAAAGAACGGAATACCTAGCGAGGCATTCCACTACAAATGCCCATTCTCGCTTTAAAACGCTCTATGTTTGAAGCTGAGTGGGATCTACCTATGGGTTAGAAAAATCAGCAGAACACGAGTGAAGATTGCAATATTGGAAGATTAGCACCATTAGCCCGCACTGAGACGTACAGTTGAATTCATTTAAATCTCTGTGGTACCTCATAATGTGCTCCCCTCCCCCACCGTCGCGGGCCGCGGCAACTTCTCGACTACTTGAAGTGATGTTCAGCCATTGGAATGCTTCAAATCAGCAGTAGCTACAAACAACTTACATTTATTTATCAGGCTACCTATTTGCTCGGAATACGTTGCAAAGATCACCAGGTGAGTTAAGAAACATATCTACTAAGTTAACAGCATGTTTGTTGTTTTAATACAGCAAACCAACTATTACGAAACTGAGATAGCTGGCCATCTGACAAATTAGCTATAACGTTATCCCATTATTCCTCGTTAGATTAACGTTAGTGTTTTTGTATCTACAAATAAAAGTAAATTAAGTTTCTGTCGGTAGGGTAGTATATCTCATATAGTTATAATAGCATGAAAAGATGTTGGTCTACCAACATGCATTCTTTGCGTCTTTTGTCTCATGCATCGCCAGGCTTTTTAAAATGATCTCCCCTTTTTCAACCCCGAGGGGAAGCAAATATTTACAACACTTGAAGTAAAGAAACCATATGCACTGAAAACTTGAGGGGTCACGATATAGTTCCACTGTTCCCTCAGAATTACCTAAGGAATTACATTAATATTACAACGTAACGTTGGGCGTAGACATATTTATTGACTACTAAAACTATACTGCAATTTCACAATAATTTAGAACGTAAAAGGAGCATTGTGAGTTTAGTTTAAATCTAGCAGGATGCCTACCTAAAATGTAAACCAAAACCTTGCAAACATCAACAGCCCATATGGCAATGATAAAAGCTTGCTAACATGCTAACTGAAGTCTTTTGGCGATATTGTTGGCGAGGTGCTGTTAAGCTCTGCTTACATTTTCACGACGTGTTCCGACGAACTAACAACATAGGGCAAAGCCTGGGCGATAGTGGGAACAGCACGTGTGATAATTTGCTCTTCACATATATCATCAAAATTAATTTGAATAATACCAAAAGTAGTTCAAAAAAACTTCAAAAAGTAGCAAATTGTTGCGTAGTATCTACTTTAAGACTGTTACTTTAAGACTCACGTTCATTCAAAATTGCCAGTTGAAATCAAAAACTCAGACATCTCAGAAGTTCCGAAGCGTTGCATGTACCGGGAGAGTAGCTTACATTTTGGGTTTAAATCTGTTTAAATAATTGCCTAACGTTAAATCCTTTTTTTTTTTCGAAAGTTCGGCGTGTTTGAGCATGCCCCCTTCTGATTCTTGCTCCGAATTGATAGCATTATAACTAACAATATCTCACAGACGCAGTAACTTAATTTTACCATGATATGTTTTTGTGGAAGTGAATGGTCGACAAACAATCACATACTTCTTCGTTCTAAATTGTTTATTAAGATGGCTCGCAAACAAAAGGACTTGTTAGTCAGATAGCAAGGTAAGCTATAGTGGTTACAACAATCTAACTAACGTTCAATGTAGCCCATGACAACAGGATTGTTAGTCACTGTTGGTAGATGGGTATGCGGAAAAAATAACTAAATGCGCACTCCACAAGGTAAAGGTCATGTGCCAACAGTTTGACAACTTGCTAACTTTACGTGCTCTCAATTTGCATTCCAAGAAATTACATCAGCTAAGATAGCAAGCCAATTAATAATAGTAAGCTAACTTGAAGTTAGCTAACATGTGTGCAGACATTTATGCTTTACGTTTTCTAAGGTAACTGACAACTAACTATCTTCTTAACCAGCAAATCGACAGCGATGGTCAAACAATATAATAATGAATTAAGTGAATGAGCTCTGATGTTAAGAAAGCGTTCTTAATGAAGGAAGCATGTTTGGCATCTTCTACTATACACTGCGTTTTCTAAATTTAATGGGTGGGAAAAAACATTGATTTGATGATGTGAAACATTGTTGTAATTCAAGTCACGTTGCAGAAGACATTAAAATGCATTAGCCGCCAGCTACATAACATTAACGGAAGTTATTGTATGTTTTTACGTCCTTAGGTGAATGTTGAATGTATTTCACTTTCTTTGGTGCCTCTTGATATTATTGCGCCTTTATTTTGCCTTTTTCTCTTGTGATATGTTATATCATAACATTTCCAGCCATACTTTGCTAATAGGGTTTTGTTAAATATTTGGATTGTTTGCGGGCTACCTTGTCTGTTGCTCACACGCAGAGATCATACATATGTTTGTTTCCATGGTGACCACTAGGACGCACTGCTGTAGAGGGAGGCGCAGTCATACGCCTGCTCGCGCGATTGTCTCAACGCGGAGAGGAGAGACCAAGATGGTAAGACGACCACACCGAGGCTGAACAAGGTGTTCTGTTTGGTATTGTCTTTAAAAAGTAACAGGATTGCTGTCAGTGTTGTTTTCTGCATCCTTTCATCGATTGAGTAGTAGTTTTTAGCCAGGTTTTTGCAGCGGAAGCTGCGCTTGTTCAGGAAATGATATATCGTTTACCTTTATAGAAATATCGCGTCTCATCATTGTCGTCGATACCATTTAGCGTAATATAAGTTCCCTACTGTCTTTTGACTGTAATGTTGATAGCCTCTCAATTTTGTCCTCTTCCAGCCCTTCTTCAACAACATCTACTACCCCTATCAGGCAGACAGCCAGGGTGCTCAAACATCTGTAGGGATATCCTCGCTGCTGAACTCTCCACAGAGCCAGCAATCCAGCAACAGCCAGCAAACCGCCTCTGTGGCTACCATGTCAACCTCCATGCAAGCCTCAGCTGCTGTGCCGCTCCCACCCTTCAGGTTCCGTTTGCAGCGTGAGAGTGTGGACTGGCGGCGCATCGGTGCTCTGGATGTGGATCGTGTGGCCAGTGAGCTGGACTTCCAGACCCTACAGGAGCATATAGCAGGTGTAACGTTCTGCAGCATAGAAGCAGAGAGGTGCCAGCGCTGTCAGGCCCCAGTGGATTCAGCAGTACTCAAGCTTTTCCGACTGTCACAACTGACCGTGGAGTACCTGCTACACTCACAAGACTATCTGAGCCTGAGCCTGCAGGCTGCCGAGGAGAGGGTCCAGGCAGAGCAGCGGGAGAAGGAGCAGATACACCTCATGTTTCAAAAGCACGCTGATGAACTGAAGACCCTTAAAGATGAACTTAAGCAGAGGAAAAAGATCATCACATCGCAGCAAGCCATGATCAGCACTGGCATTGCAGGCTACAACAAGGTTTGTATGTGTGCATGTGTGGTTGAGTGTCATAAGGCTTGTGTGTTGGACCTCTCTAACGCAGGAACCTTATTTAACAACAGAGATGCCATTGGAATCCTGTTTTCATATCTCCACCATTCAAATCAGTCAATTGTGTCTTGTTGTCAAATGAACGAGGCAGACCCCGTTGCTGATTTGTATTCTTCTGTTCTGGAGGTGGAACCGAGTCCGTGTCCCCAGTCAGTACCTAATTAGATTTACAGCTAATCATGAGGAGCTTAATTCAAATTCAACATTTTGAATTGGGAGCTGAGCAGATGGTGTGGACTGGTGACAATAACTCCACAATCCCTTTGTACTTAAAGGTCCTGTCCTAAACAGAAGCCCCCTCCCCCACACTGCTGGTCTGCTGGTTTTAAATCACTAAGATGCAGTATCTGTCTCCTCTGTAATGGATCTTTATGGCTTTCCTGCATTTGCCTTTTTGCTCATGATCGGCGGATTGTAGTAGCTTTGGTGGTTTCATATGACCACCCGAGCTAAAACTGCTCAACTATTAAATGTTATGAAATGGGTCTACTTTGTAGCTTTCTGCTAGTCAGTTGCATAGTTTGTTAGTAACAGGCAAACAGTTAAACAATGACAATAGTACTGATTTGGCAAGGTTGTATATTTTAATGTGGAGTAGTGCATCTTGAATCTGTTCGTTTGGGTCCATTTAGGTCTTCCTGTTTGCTTTCACTCTGCACAGCTTTAATGCAATTTCACAGAAGATTTGGGCAATAAGGTTATCTCACTTACTCCAATTTGGCACACAAAGAGGGCTTTCTGATGGCAATATCTGGCAGCCACACTCAACAAAGTCACTCACTCATTCACAGATATCAGCCATTTAGTTAAGGCAGCAGCTTTCTCAGTGATACTCAGTGTGGTGTGTAATATGTGTAGGTGACTTCACATTGCTGTTGTCTTTTTTCTCTGTACTAAAACATTAATATGGCGTGACAGGGAGGAGCACTCATTTTCTCAATAGACAAGAGAGACCTCTCATTCCAGACTGACTCTAGATCAGTGCCGTGACGGATGGCAAGTGCTGTGTCATTCATGTAATAGATAGGGCATAGTAATATAGTAGTAAGCAATGGGGAATAAGCATTACTAGTCATCGTGAAGGACATTCATTTAGCATTGTAACAAATTTGACGTTTTTAGCAAAGCACACACAGAAAACAACCAAACAATACAGAATGAATCGGACAGTGGAACACATTCAGGAATCATAGAAGGAAGGTGTAGGAGTGTTCAGGTGATTTTTTTAAATTATTATTCATTTATTATTTCTTTAATTTGATGCATGATATATTTTGTCTTCTAGTGCCAACACTGTGACAAAGCCTTCATGAATGCCACGTTCCTGCACAGTCACATGCAGCGCAGACACCCAGACGAGTATGACTTCAGTGAGTCTCTTTGACAACTCTATCATACTCAACTGTTAAGAACAACAGCGTTTCTCAGGAAAAACAGATGTATGATATGAACATGTTTCCACTCAGAACTTCTGACAGACACCCAGAAGAAAGTGCAGTCTGTGCGTTTCCAGGAGGAGATCAACAAGCTGAAGGAGCAGCTCTCTCTGACGCGATCTCAGCTCGAGACACAGCAGCAGGCCTGTGTGGCCAAGGCTGCTCAGGTGATCTCTCTTTCTGTTACACACAAGCTCTATCTCTACCTCTGTCTCTGTCTCTGTCTCTGTCTCTGTCTCTGTCTCTACCTCTGTCTCTTACACAGACCTTCTTCTTCTCAGCTGGCAATGGTTCTCTTTTGATTCTTCTACTGATTTACTCCTGAAGACTAAATAACTTTCGACATGCAAGTTGAGATACTGTAATATCTCATTTAACCTATGTAGTTGTCCAATTAACAGTGAAGTTGTTCCAAATCTAACTCTCCCTATAATAAATGTCTCTGTTTCCTCCAGGAAAAAGACCTGAGTGAGAAACAGGAGGAGCTCAAGCAGGACCTAGAGAAATGGAAGGCGGATGAGAAGAGGAGCATGAACAGACAAATAGACGAAATCAGGGAGAGCTGTCAGCGAGATGTACATTCACTTTACCAGAAGAACGCTCTGCTGGAGAAGGTGATTGGCTACATGTTGCAGTAGGCCTGCAAGCAAGAGTTGTCAAACAGTGCATATAAACACATGTTATTAAGTATTCAACTAAGGCTTCCATGAAATGTGTGTTATCATGCTGTGGTTTTAGCCCTACCATAAGATAATGTTAATAGAACAAATAGTAACAGTGTTATTAGGCGAACATGGAACATGCACACCCTTTCTGTGATTTGGGTGCAACATTTCGAAACCTCATGCAGCAGTATATGTGGATTATAGTTAACCTGCAATGTGCAGTCACAGGTATTCCCCAGAATAAGAATCACACTCTTTTCTCAGCAATTGGCAAAGGTCCAGGAGACCAACCTTGTGCTGGGGGTCAGAGTTGACCTTGAAGAGAAGAAGAGGACTCCACACAAAGACACTAAGAAGAGGAGCACACGCCCAGACACGCTTGATGGGGGCACATACATGCTTGGTGAGGTAGTCAAACACCAGCAGGAAATCCTCAAGCTTGAGCACCAGGTGCAGACACAGGTCAGTATTCAAACACGCAGCTGTGTAGTCGTAAAGCTGCTTATGTTAGACATTTTAGAGTGTATTGATTTGTGCATTTTAACATGGCTAAATATAATACAGGAAGAGAAGTGGTCAGCCAGATTGCTGAAAATCCAGAAGGAACATGAGACGGTGAAGAATCAGGTATGAAGGGTTTTTATAGCATTGTGTGTACAAAGTATTCTGTCTTTTGAAACTCTGGTGGCGGAAGCCTAATCCTTGTGCCATGCATGTGTTCTCAGCTCAGTGAGGACTTGCAACACTTACAGAAATGTGTGAGTGAGCAGAGTTGCAGACAGATGGAGCAGCCAGGCACTCAGCTGCTGAAGGAGCCTCGCCATCAGGCCACGCAGGTCAGACAAGAACTGTTCACAGGAAGTAGACCGCTTGTTCAGGATATCCTGCATTAGCCTCACCAACTGCAAGCCAGTGGAGCCATTGGTCCTGACTGAGCTCAAATATCAAAAAGGGCGTTGAGCATTGACCACCGTATGATGCTCAGATCTGTCTCCTACACAGCTAATGCTGTTTTTCTAAAATGCACTAACATGTGTTTTTCCTGCTAGAGGGTCCTGCAAGTTTACCCTGGGCATTGAACATGGGAAACGGGTGCATCAGCATTCCTTAAAAATTTAAAATACGTTTTTTTTTTGCCCAGTACTGTGACCAGTTGGCCTCATGGTACCTGTCCACTGTCACCTCCAAATCATTTGAATGGCCCTGCAGCAGTGCATGGTGGTCTACTCTGCAGTTAAATATACAAGGAATATATTTTCCCAAAGAAAGGCATCTGTCATACTGTGTTCTGCCAGTCAGGTGACAGTACACAGAGCTGGTAACATCATCAGCAAACATCTATGACACAGAGGAGAAGCGTATAATATTCCATTTCTTCGTTGTTTGGCTATAAGCTATGATGTGCTAACTAGATGTAGAAATGTAAATGTATGTTTCAGCTTGGCATATGAACTTAAAGTGGGGCATACCACGTGTTTGTCAGGAATATAGCCATGGTAACCGAATAGTGTGCATGGTTGAAATAAGGTCAATTAAACAGTTGAAATAAAAATGATGGATGAAAATAAATCTTTTCTTAAAGATTTTTTTTCTTTTATGACCTCACAGGTGAAGCAGGTGTCTGCAAGCCCTCCCACTATTGTCGTGAAACATGAAGGTATTTACGCCTTGGGTAACTAAGGTTTTGTTTTTCTGTGAAAAATACTTCTGCTCTTTGGCATCTATTGTCTATGTTCTGTCATGTACACTGTCCTGTGTCATGAAGCGCACTGTGCTCTTCTCTCTCCAATCAGCCCCTGGCCCAGAGCCCAAAGCCAAGCCACTCATGCATGGTAAGTGGCCCAAACCAAGTGGACGAACAAAACAAAGACTCCTTTTATTAATGTTATTCCTTTTGTGACCGTTTTGGACTGATTGGTCTGTTGAAAAGAGAGAAATGCTGTACAACAGAAAGTTGTTGTCTGTATGAGTAGACAAACTAAGAGAGGCTTGCTCACACATGGCGCAGAAACAGCAAGAAATGTCCATTTTTGCAGTATTAGGTAAAACGTCATCTGTAGAACCCTGTTAGAACAGCAAAACAGTGTTCCACTGACTATGTAGTACCCTCACCTAAAACACCTTGCTATCATTCCACCTCCCTGTGCTGTCCATCAGAGCCCCCTGTGGTGCTCCATAAGCTGGACCCCATAGTGGAGCTCTCAGAGGAGGAGAGAGGTAACCAGCCTGTGCAGCCGCTGCACTGTACACTGTGGCATGCTGTACACTGAATGCATCGTCTCATTGGTGGCCTGTGAGAATCTCATGAGCTGTTATTGGATGAGACGCTCTGTGATTGGCTGTGGTTGTGTGTTCTGGTGCAGAATGCTTTGATGTCCATTGTGCATGTTGCTTGGCATTAAGACATCTACGTGTACCCTGTAAGACAGGTTATAACCTCTCTATGTTCCCCCATTGCCCTTATCATCAGTGCTTCGAAGAGAACATCTGTGAATATGTATTATATGTTTCTATGCTGTGGCATTTAACCCGCCTTAGAATGTGGTACTTGCTATGGCTCACCATCTCACGGTTGGTTGGAGTGAAGATTTGTTGTCATAAACTGTGTATTTCTTTGACAGACTCTTCAAGTAAATCGGACAGCACAACTATTGTACGAGAAGTTCAGGAGAGGGTGAAGGAGTTCCTGAAAAACCCAGGAGCTAAGCGAGAGATGAGAGAGATCGTGGAGCGGAGTCTTTGGGATGAGCTTCACTCTCTGGGCATTAGACCAGTAAGTGCTGACTCAGTAGCTCCAATGCTGGGATGCTAATTCATTTGACCTTTGAACATTTGAGTAGAGCTATTAGTTATTTAGAAGGCAAAGCAGAATGGACTGCACTCATTTATGTGTGTTGTGTATTTGTACACAGTATAAGCTAGCTCACGTCCTCCTAAAACATGTTTATTATATAATTATGGCACCAGTACATTGAAGGTCTGTTCTTCAGGAAACCCAAGGCCTTTGTAAAGGAGAGTATGAGCGATTAATGATGGAGGTCCATCAGAAGAGGAGTGAGCTGGTGAAGGACACGCCTCAGTGTCAGCGCCTGCGACTGGAGCTCTCACACAGCCTGGACCAGAGGGTGAAGGACAGACTGGCAGGCTACAGCTCTGGCCCAGAGAAGCAACACAGAACCAAAGACACTCCAGGTACACATATTTCACATAGGATTCACGACAGGCACCCTTGTTTCTCTTGTGTTCAAAAAAAGGACATGCTGTCATTTCCCAAATATTAACCGCGGTTTATAGTTCAAATTTCTGCTGCCCTTAATACTCCGGTGCGGTCTATACGTGGGAATGCTTTTTTTTCCCTGCCTGGAAGTTAGTAATGGGCACAGTAACTCTGCCAGGTAAAATGGGTATCTCTCCCTCTTTTACATACAAACCCCTTTAATTTATCTGGCGAAAACAGCATGGAATACAACAGATTTTCATTCACACTGTCTTCCATAACGATAAAGAAACATTCAAGGTTTTTTAAAACTTTCCTTTGCTAGCTAGCTAGTTTGCTAGTATAGCAACTAGGCAACCATAGCAACATAAGGGGGTGAAGTCCCCCCTCCCCCTGACCCTTGTCAAACATGGTAATTCAGTGGTTGTGATTCCCACTGCAGGCGTGTCAGAAGATTATCAGTTATAGTACTAGGGTGCCAGGGGATCTAGTCACGATTCGACTGAAGCTTTTGCATCCATTCCCACGCGACACTATAACACTTAATAAACTCTTAATTAATGCATAGGTTTCACTGTGAGTGGGAATGAGGTAGCCTATTACATATTACATAAAATACAGTAATGCGGTTTATGTAAGCTGCGGTTTATAGTCAGGACAATACGGTAAGTGGAGACATTAATATTTTCTGTATGCTACAAATTCAAAGCAAAAGTAATTTTTTGTTAGTATTGTCTATCTCACCTTCTCACCTAAAACCTCATGTTGCAGTCCTGCTCTGCCCGTGAGTCCCATGATTTACAGTGTTGTGTGTGTGCTGTTCAGTGTGAAACCTAAATGACCTCCATGGACATGTCTATCTGTTTCCAGTGGCCTTGTCCAGGACCATGTACAGCAGTCTGCCCTCCAAAGGAAGCCGACTGGTCTCAGATGTTCCAGCCAAACAGTTGCAGACTCCTCACGCATCCCACCGCAGCAGCACCAAAGCCCTGCCCCACACCTCCACCCCTAAGTATGCTTGTGTCTGATTGGATGCTCAAAGAAAGCCCAGCCCCATACCTCCACCCCTAAGTATGCTTGTGTCTGATTGGATGCTCAAAGAAAGCCCAGCCCCACACCTCCACCCCTAAGTATGCTTGTGTCTGATTGGATGCTCAAAGAGCTCAACTGGATTTAGGGGATTGTTTTTGAAATCATATAATGTAGGATAAACTGCATTACTCAGTATTGAAGAAATCAGTGTCTTCGTAGAATCTTGTCACATGATATTCTTTGTGCTCTGATTTCATTCCCTAGGACTCCTGAGTTCAGTTCAGATGATGATTCTGAGGAGGGGTTGGTGCCCCAGAGTCTGAGCGGCTCCTTGATTAGAACTCAGCCCACGCCCGTCCCCAGGGGGAACATCCCACAGGTGGTGCTTTGCCAAGAGCGCTCTGGTCCTTGGGAGGAGGAGGATGGGGAATGGACAGAGGGCAGCGAGCTGGAAGAGATTGACCTTAAGCAGCCACAGCATTCCAGTCCGGTGGCCCAGAATGCATCTGGAAAGAAGGCTCATGGTCAGGATGTATTCTTAACAGACACACTTTTTCTCTTTCTCTCTCACTCCCTCTAAAATGTACAAACACATTTGTTACCACATTTACATGATCAATTCTTTATGTTTTTGGTGCTTTATTTGCATTACATCCTATTTGCAACCCATCCCCTTACTGAAAAGATACAGAGAGATTTGTCAACTGTGAATGCCTATAGTGGGATTTTAAAAACCATCAACTCTGCTGTATATCATTCCATTTGATGTCATTCTAGGTCATCATGTGAAAGACTTAACAAGGAGCCTTGAGAATCAACTGGCTGACCGAGGACCACCTAGACTAGCAGGGAGCGTGAACACCATAAATACTGCAAATTCTTTTGGGACCAACAAGAACTCATCCAAAAGAAAGGATGTTGTAGAAGAACACAAGGTACACATTCCTTTCTTCTTGTAGCTGCTGTGTGTTATTGGATAACTGGCTAGTCAGTCGTAGAGGAAAATGTCATGACCTGTGAAAACGAGCCTTTGATGTCGTTTTAAAACACCAGTGAAACCTACACCAGTGAGGAGAAATGTTTTAAACTCCGCTCTGTCCAGGAGAATATGTACATTGTTTTCTTTTGTTTTGGCCAGTTTGACCTGGGGGGTATTCGTCGTACGTGGTTTAGTGACAAACCTGGATAAGTAAGTGGTAAACCTCCTAATTGAAGAACCCTCTGACGTTGTTTTGCTAGGAGAATGAAACAACGTTTTTTTTTTTTTATTAGGAGGTTTATCACTTACCACTGAGTTAACTTATCCAGGTTTGTCACTAAACCACGTACAACGAATACCCCCCTGCCCTGTGATCCCAGTGTAGATAAACAATGAGTGCTGGAGAGGCAGACCCACATATGCTGGTGCTTTGGCATTCCCATGACTTCACAAACCCTCATCCTTTCTTCAGATTCTACAGCTAGCACATTAGCACGTGAAGGAACAGTAATAAATACGTATTCTGTTTCAGTACAAGGATGCTGATGATGATGATGATGATGATGATGATGATGACTGGGATATCTCATCACTGGATGATGTTTCCAAGCCTACTTCAAGCCTGAACATTGTACAGAAGACTCTCGACTCGACTAGCACAAGTGTGTGGGGTCCCTCCACCGGCCACACCCCAAAACCTGGTAGGTGTTTGGACACAGCGGTAGACCACAGGCTCTTTTGTGGTGGTCTTGAAAAGGAAATACTTGACACTGAAGGTGAACAAGAATGTGATGCCAAAAGGCTTATGTGCTTTTATTTCTCTTTCAGGACTCACGGAGGCTGGCACGGGCAGCACCCTGAAGAGTAGCCTAGTGTCTTTCAGTGACTGGAGTAGTTCGGACGATGCATAGGTTATATTTCTTATAAACCATTTGCCATTGTTATATGGGTTATACTCAGCCACCCCCACCCCCTACACACACACACACACACACAAATAAATACTTTATATTTGCATTTGTCTTTTACAGATCATTTGTTACTTCTGATGTGGAGATTCTCTAGATCTACTGTTGTTTAACAGGTTTTACTGGTAAAGTTTCACCCTTGAATATGGTACATTATGGTTAAAAAAAATATTTTTTTACCTTGGAGGCTTTCTTACTTAAAGCACTTTATACGGACAGACAAAACATTTGCTTTCAAATCCAATAATACGTTTTCGCAACTAAACCCAGGTAGTATTCTTGCTGACAGGGTCCCCTTAGGTAATGAAAGTTCTGTGCCATTCTGTACAGACGCAGGTTGTTGATGTGGACCAGACTCAGACTCATACAAATGAGTCCATGCTGAGTGGTTGGGCGGTCCGAACGCTGCGCGTTTTCTTGCTTGCGAGGCTGACGTTGCCAGACCACAGAGGAGGCATGGGTGTGGGCTTAGGTGTCCGTCTGGAAGATGCTGCTAGAGTGCGTGCTTGTCTGGATGACCCTGGAAGCATGTATGTCCGTGTCCGTGTCCGCGTCCGTGCGGTGACGTAGGACCTAGGTGGACGTTTCTTCCCACTAATGAAAGATAGGTTTGGGGGAGTTAGATGTTCCATTGTATTGTTAACATGACACTGTACAGGAAAAATACATTACAAATGATTTAAAAATAGTCTGTGTGTGCGTCTATAATAATAAAGGGAAAAATTCTTAAAAATTACTTTTTATAGATGGCCTCTCGTCCCGAGAAATAACACATGACAGAAGCAGCGGCGATGATAAGACAGGATCCTCCCCACCCAATGAACACAGCTGCACCAATCTCAAATCTGACAGAGATGGAACATTGAACAGGCTTTAGCAGATGGTTCAGCTCATGATATATGAACAAGGTCTTAAAGTGCATTTAGCAAGTACTCACTTCTGGGATCTGAAATTTGGATCTACAAATTCGGAACGCACCTTATTCCCCCACCAGGAATATACTATCAAGCCAGAGAACCCTGGAAGACATACGGAAAAAAAACAATCTGAGATAAAGCCTGAAATTATGCAGTGTTTACTTCAATGTAATAGACAGATATTCATGAAATCTGCTGTTTTTATTATTATTTAGTCTAGTATCTAAATAATAAGTACGTAATAATACATATGTAGTGATTATAAAGCAATGAACCATATATATTTTGCATTTTGAAATGCCATAGCTTACCAGAGGCAAGGTAGGTGATGCTAGCAGCAAATGTTACCCTGGCATTGGCCAGCTCTGAACCACCTATCTTGGTGCATTTCATCCCAATGAAGGCGAGGACAGCTCCCCAAAATCCCAGGATCACTGATACAATGGCCAGAGCCCGACAAACATGCAGAAACACTGCCAAGGCAGGATTAACATCACTCAGAGTCGATCTATCCTCTAAATGAAACAACATTGGCTGGAATTTTTCCATTTATTTTATTTTTCTATTCTTTAACCAGTCATTGGTCAACTAATTCAGTAGGAAATACGTAAGGTGTCTCACCTGGAAGAGCCAGCAAAGAAGGGTAGTACTTGCAGTCTGACACACCGGTGGTGTCGGAGACGCAGTCCATCCATAGGTTGGAGTAATAGTTACCGGTGGTGAGGACAACGCTACCCACCTCCGACCAGGTCCAGTACTCAATAGCCAAAGTAGAACTCACCAGAATCCACCCAGAGAGGCATGAGACGAAGGAGCCGATCTCCATGTACATCACCAGAGTCCTGTACTTCATGGTGCCCAGCGTGGGGGAGACACTCTAAGGGGAAGATAAGCTTGACATGAAGCGGTTTGTTGGAACTGTGGCGAGTGAAGGAGCGCACAGCCTGTGGGAAAACTCAGTAATGGGAACAGGTATTGTTTCGGCCTCTTTGAGATTCATTTGCATCATCAGCATCTTTGTGTTCCCAAGATCGTATCTGGCTCTCACCAACCACACCCCACACCCCTATAGTCTCAAGGTTTCGGATGAGATCACCACTATCTGTACACTGGGGAAGAACAGCTATTTACACAGGACATCTTTTATTATGACAAGATGTGACTGAAAGACATTTGGAGGTCATTCTGTGTATCAGAATGAATTGATTAATTGAGTTATTTGTGTGTTGTGTATATGTATATATATATATATATATATATAGATACATACCTTTTTTATCTGATAACTATTACTATTATATTACTAGTATAACAGTAATCCACCCAGTTACAAGAATTATAGTGCTTTTAATGTGTTATTGCTACTATTTTTGCTTTTTAAGTGAAGTCTTTAAACCATGCCCTGGTTCATTGTGTGCTGATGGTAATGTGGTCCTCCATTACATCAACTTGGTTATGATAGACACTGAATGTTATCTCTGAATATTTTTTCTAAACAAAGATATTTATCTCATCAACTGTCTGTGTTTTTGTTTTCAGATTCCATACAGTCATGTGGACAGAGTAGTCCCCCCACATTTAAAACAACCTTTAAACCTTTTAACCTTCTTAAAATATTTGTGTTGTGTATCTTGTTAGATTACTGTTTGCCTCATTTGAGGAACTACAAAATAAACACAAAATGTCCACCTAAAATGCTTAGCTACAGGTGGATATCACATAAAAAAGACATACAAGGTTGTCCATATTTGATTAATAATGATCCATGAATTCAGAATTCAGAAAAGGCTGGAATCCAAACACATACTTTTCACAAAGAATTTATTCAGAAAATAACCTCCAATACAGATAGAAACTGCAAAGTTATCCACATAATGCAACATCTACATGCAAATGACGAGTAATCATATTTAAAATCCTAATCATATGTGTATCCCACTGTTTTGTATTTCATAACATTCACCAGTGGTACTCTCCCTCAAAGTATCATACCTAATTGAAGTCAGACTGAGACGAAATTGTATAACGTTTAAATGTGCTTAACAATGTGTTTTACAAGAGTCATATGTTTAAAATGTGTCTGACTTCATTCTCAGACATATCCATACCCACAAGCCTTAACATTGGAACATTAATATGCACTTGTTTAGTGTTTTCTGAGGTGTTCTATATGTATGTTTTTAATAAATAAGGCTCTCTCACTTGTTTAGTGTTCCTGAAGTGTTCTATATGTATGAGTTTTTAATAAATAAGGCTCTCTCACTTGTTTAGTGTTTCTGAGGTGTTCTATATGTATTAGTTTTTAATAAATAAGGCTCTCTCACTTGTTTAGTGTTCCTGAAGTGTTCTATATGTATTAGTTTTTAATAAATAAGGCTCTCTCACTTGTTTAGTGTTCCTGAAGTGTTCTATATGTAGGAGTTTTTAATAAATAAGGCTCTCTCACTTCTGGACCCATCTGACCAAGCTCTACTGCTTAAGCCAGTTGACCTGCTGTCCCTGGAGCTCCTCGCTGACTGCCTCCCTGAGGAGCGTGCAGACCGAGATGACCCTTCTGATCTCAGGGACTTGTCTGATCTCTCAGACCTCTTTGATCGTACAGATTGCTTCGATTTTGATGAGGATCCGGACTTTGAGGAGCGTCCGGTCTTTTCTGTGATTCCAGAAACAGTTGAAAGTATGGTTCTCGACGAAAGCTGAGATACAGAGGATGCTTCAGACACGGTGGAGAGCTCAGACAGTGTGGAGAACTCAGTGGAGATGGGACGCTCTTCTATTGCAGCCGGAAGGGGAATGACTGGAGCACTACAAAGAACACAAATGTCCCAGATATTGCTCAGCATAAATAATACTGAAAGAACACTTCATGAAATTATTTTTCTAATATACGAAAAAAATACGCTGTCACAGGATCTCTTAAAATGTACTTTTATGATGTTCTTACATATGCACACATTGCACACAACACAGTACTCAGTATACATATGTGTATGAGTGTGTGCTCACCTGTATGTCAGAGACCATATCTTACAAACAGAGACCAGGTGGAATATACCCCCAGCCATGTGAAAGGCAGAGCCGGCCCACCCAAGGAAGAGCGGCGTGCCTAGGTCAAACCTGGAAGGGAAACAAAACTCTATTTCTTATGCTCATACACAACTTGGGTACTGGTATCTGGCCATAGTTATTTAGACAGGAAAGTGTAAATGCCTCAGTCTTACCTTAATCCGTCAAAATTAGGATTGAAGTATTCAGCGGAGACATACTGGGCATACACAGCATAACCAGAGGCTGCCAGCATTCCTGCAGAGAAGAGAAACATAAATACCGGTAGTCACACTTGCTGGCACTTGCTGTCATTGTGGAACTTTCAGACACTCTCACAGAACACATTCTAGGATTCCTTCTTCTAAAACCACCTTATTAGAATACTTGCCACTGGTAAGATGGCAGACTCCACCAGCGAGCAGAGTTCTGTTCTTCTCCTTGTCTTTGCCCCCAATGTAGGTACACTCCATCCCCAGAAGGCTCAGAACGAACCCCAGCATCCCCAGTGAGAGCCCTCCCATGAGAAGGCCCCGGACGATCTGTATGTGATCTGAATGTGAGAGAGTAACTTCACTACTACAGCACAGCATTTTAGGTACCAAAACTGTATGTCATCATTCCATTCTTACATATTAGCACATGTTCATGCCAATAACTGTCTGTCAGTCAATGAATGAGTCTCAACACTGTACTTTCAGTGACAATAGGCAGTAGAAGCATAGGCTTGAAGCTTTTCCTAACCCACCTTCAACCGACCAGAGCACAGGAAAGTCATAGCAATTAGTGACAGCGGTGGAGTCTGTGAAGCAGGCCCTCCAGAGGCTGGACCAGTACCAGGCCACAGTGATGATTGAGCTTCCACCCTGCCCACCGATGGAGGTCACCTTCCAGCCCTCCATGGCCATGGAGCAGGCTATAAATATCCAGCCCAGCACTGTCAATAGGAAGCCCCAGATTTGCACCACGCGGATCTTCATTCTCTCTTGAAACTGTTTGTGATACACTTACACACTTACAATTAAATATATCCCCATAAAAGTCTGATTTCACCTCTCTCTTCTCTGAAGTCCCATGCCTCGCCTGTTGATCATGCAACTGACAGGGTTTCGCTCGATGGCAAGTTCCACTACGGAAAGGAGGAGCCGGGCTTCACACCCAAACGCTCTCTCCCACCTGTATTGTTTATGTGTGTGTTTATGTGTGTGTGACATAAAGAGAGGGAGGGAGGGAGGGAGAAAAACAAAGACAAAAAGTGCTTGTTGGTGTGAAACTGAGACCAGTCCGTTTCCCAGAGTCTTGTGCCACTGATGGCCTGTGGAGATGCGTAGCTCAACACTTCTCTACACTTCACCGATATATCAACACCAGATCATCGAAACGCTCTGTGACCAGCTGTAAGGAACAATGGGATTGTTCTGAGTTCATTGTGGACCTTAATGGCAACAGGAGTAATATGTTCTAAGGGTATAGGTTGAATTCATGCGTCCATGTTTGAACTGTACCTTGGGCCATCACACACACAGCGATCTGTTCATGGTGAACCTACATGCAATCCCTGACGTTACTCAACCAACGACCTCTCATTCTCCACTGAGGCAAAATATGTGGGTCAAATGCAGAGCCAAGGTTAAACTGATTTTTAAAACATTACAAAGAGGCCTTATTTTTCCATGCCTCAGGCTTCCCAAGCTTATTAATAATTTCATAAAGATGGAGTCTCTCTCTTTTATCTTTTAGACTTAGTTTCCCTCTAATATTATTAGAAATAAATCCATGTCTGTGTTATTAATGAAAACAAATGAGGGACTAATGTGATGAAAGACTACCCTGCTTGATCTGACCTGACCTCTAGTTAGGGAGTGCAGAAAGAGGGGGACTCTGTGTCATCTGTATCACAACTTTCATTAATTAAAGAAAGGGGGAATAGGCCCATCACGGAACCAACAAAGAAGAGCCTCAGTGTGTCCGTTGGCGGCACATCAGCTAATAACTGAGTAGGCTAATAAGGTAAGTGAGTATAAAGGCTTAACCAATAATAGTAGGCTAGGGCTGATTATAGTTTTTACTTTTACAGAAGAAACACATTTTTGAGTGAACTAACATTTTATGAACTGCAAAAACCCTACGCTGTCAAGGTTAATTTCAACCAAAACAATGTTCTCCGTTTGTTCTGAAATTAACACACAAAGGTGACACGGTTGTCTATCTAGTTTAACAAAACGTATAACCACTGCCTTAACCTGGGACCCCTTCAGTGCCACAAAACCAAATGTATTTTGGTTAGGAGACATTTTATCGATAAGAAGTTTACAACAATACTGCCATCTGGCGGTCAGAGTAGCCTACTTAGTGGGTAGGCTAATAAAGCGAAAATGGGCTTTATTATTGGGAAGAAGTTAGATTGTTATCTAATTCTCCTTGAACAGCAACAGCGGGACACATAACACTTGTTTACGGAAGCGTTGTGAGTGAATGTTTCAGAGCCGTAGGTCTATCAGCCGGAGGGAGTGAGACGGAAATGCGGATCGGGTTTCCACTTATCATCAGGTGGAGATGGACGGCTGTTCTTAAGACTTCAGTAATTTCCGAGTCAGTTTTCGAATAGGCAATGGATTGGTTACAGCACGAGACTTTAAATAGTGCATTGGGGCTGAAATTGCTAGACTTCTGTCATCAGTTTGTCTGGGTAGATAGCCTAACTAGACCTTTCTTCCATCTCCCACACAGGGAGCGTGGCCTAGCCCTGTTGTTTAAAGCCTCGTCATTGGTTGGAGCTTCCAAATGGTCACAGTCGATGTGTCCACACATGTCAACACTTGAACGGAAACGGTGGTTTGAGGTGAGCTTGTATTACTCCTCCATGGATTTACTTATGAAAAAGAAATTAGCAAGAGATCCATTTTCTCAAAATGTCCAGCCTCTTAGTTATACTTCACTGGCTGCAGCAGTAGTAAACATCACGTCTGAATTATGGTTCTATGTCTCCTGGCTGCATGCAAACTCAATACCCACAGGGAATGTTGAGAGAGAGCTCTGGGTGGGAATCCACTGCGGTTAAGAGGAATACAGTCAATCACAGGAGATGAAGCAATAAAGACTGGACTCAAGGCTAAGACACTAACACTGTTTGCATTATCAACATCAGGATATGAAAGTGACTGAAAGTCCACATATTATTTGTAGTTTAACTCAATAGCAGCACTTAGGGTGATTGTTCCCAGGGCCCTCCAGATCTCGGCCCACAGCACCAGCACCAGAGCTGAGATCACATTAATCCATATTTCACAGACACATTTAGGAAAACCCCGGAGTCTCGTCTATAATCAATAATTGCAGCAACTCAAAGGCATATAGGTTCAGCTGGACAGCTGAATGTGCACTGTCTGCAAGTACCACTAAACACCCTTCACTAGATTGCTCCCTCAGAATGGCTGCTCATGATTTAGGTGACTGGGGGTTGGGAATCATCTATCCTAATTCTGACCCCCATCATCAGTACTGTGTCCGTAAGAGGAGGAAGAGCATAGGTGTCTTCTTGGCCTTATTGGCTAATATTTGATAGAATATCCAGCATGCCAAAGGACACTGTAGAATGTTGTTAAGCCATCCAAAATGAGTAATTATCCATGGTCCATTAGATGGAGCTTACAAGACCATTCATTTAGAGTAGCCAGACCCATTAATTTACATTGAACTTGTTAAAGTGGATTAGCAACAATACTTGAAGAGCTGTTTTGGACCGTAAGTAGCATAAATAAAATATAGGCTAGTTTACAGACTTGAACAAATATTTATGAAAAACACAAAATCTATTTTGTCCTGTTTCTGTCATTAAAGTAAGGCATACATAATCTGTATTTTCACATTAGATTGTATATTTTATATAATATTGTTAGGAACTATTTGTAGTAATATTGTTAGGAACTATTAGAGTATGCAAGGGCCACTCTTGTTTTATGGGATTAGGGTCTCTGTTCTGTTTCTTTAGCCAAAGAACAGATTACATTGTGGCTAGAGTTGAAATGGAAATGGAATACTGTTAAATGTATATTTAATAATAACATTACACATAGGACCTGAAATAGCCTGTGATGGAAAAGATATCAACAGGACATGATGATAATGATGCTCTTTGCATTATTCAGATTGTGGACAGATTGATGTCCACACATAACTGAGATCTGATTGGCAACATGTTTATTAGGCATGCTATTAGCAGGCTATTGACCTGAACCTTTTTTTCTGTTTGCAAATGTAGTGACCCAAGATTAAGTTTGTAGTGTTTGCTGCCAAACTGTCATGACCTCTTATGAAAACCACCTTATCGGATATCTTTGGTGTTCATAATACATTGACTGACAACCTCGGGGACTGACAAGCATTTCAATGCCCAATTTCACCTCCAAATACATCACAAAGTTTTTTATCATGAAGTAGGCTGTCACAGAAAGCATGGTGATGCTAGTCAAAGCTTGCTGCTGAACTGAATCCTTTGTTACGACTGAATCCTTTGTTACAAAAGCTGAGCTGGTGTCCAGCATTTCTGCTATGCAGCACCTTGATCAAATGTAAGATGTGGCGTTTCTCTTCCTGCGTCTCTGACTTCAGGCTATGGAGAGGCTCTGTTAGTGAATAGTTCTCTACTGTTTTTGTGAAACAGGACATCTCCAAAGCAGACATTGCAGGTGTAGCTCTCTGCCTGCTAGCGTTGTCGCTGTGTATGCATGCAGTCATCAAACATAAGCATTTCTCCCAAACTGTCTGGACGTGCCCCCCTGCTCCTGGGGGTCTTTCTGGAGGGTGGTGGAGGGGTTGGGCCTCTGGCGTATGGAGAAGGATGCGGGTCTGTTATAGGAGCACTCAGTGTGTCTGGGGGAGAGGAGGAATGTGCATCAGTGTTATTAACTAACAGAAATACAGTGGATATTTGACATGAAAATATCATTTTTAACTTCAGTGTCATAGCAGATGTCTTATACAGGTGTGTGTATCTCCCATCTATACCTCTGCGTGTACTTTCAGGTAGGAACTGTCTACTTAGATTTTGTAATTATTAGTTTAGAATTGATTATTCATTTATTCATCATTACTAACTATGGTCACAGTGGTTATGATGATCAAATGCAACGATTCAGCATAAGTAGAAGTAGAAATGATCAATATTTAAAGCAGTAGAGAGTGAATAATTTTAATAATAATAATCATAATAGTAATAAATTGAGAAATTTTGTCGTTTTAGGGTGAAACCTGTACAAGAGCTATATTTCACAAGCTATTATTCAGATTGGCATAGAGTTGGACCGTGCTTCAGACTCCTGCAATCAGTGTCAGAGACGTACCTCAAACTGAAGCCCTCTGTTAAAGACAGGCAGAAGATGAAGCCTCCTAATATGCAGAGGACAGACCCTCCCCATCCAATGAACAAGGCAGCACCCAGCTCAAATCTGGTTGGATTGAGACACAAACGTTAACACAAACGCATACAGAACCAACAGTATAAGGTACATTCACCTATTTACACTGTATAATAGCTAAAAGCAAGCAATATTGCAGATTATTGGGTTAACATGAATACATGAAAATACTAACTTTTGCGCAACAAACATGGGATCAAAAAATTCCGATGTTATCCTATGTGCGTAGAGAGAACATGCAGTCAAGGAGCAGAGACCTGCACAAGAGAAGGTAAAAAGATATGAGATCCAGATGTTCATGTTTAACATCATATACAAAGATATGAGATCCAGATGTTCATGTTTAACATCCCTTCTTAACAGATTTCTAGGATGGGTAAAGTGAAGGGTTCTAAGGCAAAATATGTACAACATGGTGAGTGATTTAAAAAACAAAAACTACCGTTTAGGATGAAATGGAAGCCTGCCAAACAGGCAATCCGGGCCTTTGTTGTTTCCGATCCTCCAATCTTGGTACATTTCATACCCACCAAGGCCAGAATGGCCCCAAAGAAACCCAAACAAACAGCAGCTATCATTAAACCACGGCACACTTGGATGTACCCTGCAGGTAATCAGAGAGGGAAAGAGATAATAGACAAAAAAGTTAAGTTTTAAGGTCCCAAAGTTAAAGGACTGTCATGGGGGTGAATGGGGAGATTAAATATTTGTTTTCCTCTAAAGCAGTCAAATGTGGCAAAGGAGTATGCCACACTCTCCATGAAGTGTGTACACACAACAAGGTTCAAACAAACTAACAAGAAAAATGATTTCAGTTTAGATGGTATAGATGGATATATACATAACATTCTTACATTTTACTTTGTATATTCTTCCAAGAAGTTTACTTAAAAATGAAAATGTTAGGCAGATTCTAGCAATGTCACCAAATGTAATATTGTGTCTAAACAATATTTACTGTATGTTGTACAATATTTTAAGATGACAAAAACAGTGTGTGTGTGATTCAATTAAATATACCAATTAAAGTTTAAGATTAAGTGACCTACATGTCTAATACTAAAAATATACAAGTATACTTATATGTTCATGTTGGCCAGTTTAATCCTACCAAGTACAAATGTCATTCTCTAAACTCTAGCATGTATCTAACACAATAGGTATTTTTATGTTGGTAAATGATCACTGTGAAAAGTTTAAAACTATAAAATCAAATAATATTTTGATATGTTCAGTTTTATTCTTATTAAATGTACTCTTTGAATATTCAGTTCAAATATTATAGTCTATATTTGATACATTTTGATTCTTCACCATGAGCCCATAAAGAGTGAACTGACATATTTTGTTTACTAAAATGCTGCAATCTACAATTCACATCTAATTTCACATCTAATATAGACATTCACTGGCACAAATAAATACAAATAAATGACAGACCGTCTAATGCTAGCATGGATGGGAAGTCTTTGCAGTTAGAGACACCGGTGGAGTCAGTCACACACGTCTTCCACAGATTTGACCAGAAGGTTGCTGTTGTGATGACAGTCCCATCCACAGAGGAAACCTTCCAGTAGTCTGTAGCCACGGTCGAGGCTGTGAGGATCCATCCCGATATGGTCAAAAGAAAGGCAATCATTTCTGTCATCATGTGACTCATTTTGTTCAGACACAACCTTTGGTACGTTGTCAGTTTGCTAACTGCACCTGACTTGGGTGCACGGAGATGGGATGGATAGTAATGGCAATAGAATTGCACTGTTGCTCTGCTGTGTGGAGCTGCGGTCCGTGTGTAATCTCTGATCACTGGGCTTATATGCACCTGAGAGGAGGGGGAGAGGTCCTGGAAGCACTCCTCTAGCTGACCAATGATCTTTTATGCCTACATTGAATAGACATCAACCCATTGCTCTGTCACACATATGCCCACACAGACACAACGGCGGAGCACGTCACTCCACAGGGATTATAACTGAAGCTCAGAGATGAGTCTTATCATGCAGATCTGGCATGTCAGAGAGCAGGAAGCCATGGCAGTCAGTCTAGCTAGAGGGAGACTAGGGTGTCCAGAGAAGAGAGGTTAGATTTATGGCATTAAACTGAGATGAGAGCTCCCCCTACTGGACAGATTTCACAGGACAGGTTGCCTTACATGTCAAAGACTATTGGAATGTCACAATTTGAGTCATTAAAGAGGTACTGCACACTTAAACAGTTTTTAAAGCTGTAAACTAAATAATATGACTGTACTGTTATTAACCAAATTGATACAAATCGTAATTTCATGAAATGAAAATGGCTCAACCTGGCATCTACTGTTTAAAATCATAATGACCTTGCAAGGCCAATGATGCCGTAGGGTCAACCGTTGGGACTTATCTACATCATGAAACTTATATTCTGCCCGTTGAGCCCCTTGCCCACTTTTTAGCATTTTTCCAAAGATATTCCAAACCCAGATATAGCTGCAAATCCATCAAACTTTTTACTTTCATTTTTATACTGTGCTAAAATGGCAATTTGTTCATTTTTTATTCGTCTTCAACATGAATGGGTTCAGGTTACTGGTAATATGAAATGGTGGCCATCATTGGAAAGGGCTTTGTGTTCTTGCAGAATGAAATCACCATCTCAGGAACCATCTCGGTAACATGGGTAAACAGGGGAACTGGAACCATGCCGGTAACAGAAACCATGGGGGAAGGAACTACTCAGAAACAGGAACCACCTTGTGACCAGACACAGGAAGACCCGGGATGTGGTCTGAGTGGCTGGGCAGCGGAACCTGCATGGTGCTGAGCAGCCGGATCTTCATGGTCCTGGGCAGTGGAACCTCCATGACGCTGGGCAGTTAAGGGGTCAAGGTGCTGGGCAGCTGAAGGGCACGACATTGTCTATGGGTCCAAATAATGAGACAGAGAGCTCTGCTGTCACCAAGGGGTTTCCCAAGGCTAGGTTTTGATGATTCTCCTATTTATCTCACTGTTATACTCGAGACACACACATGTCTACGAAACCCACTGCCTCTCTTCCTCCCAGCACCGTCATCACCTGTTTTAATGACATGAACTTGGAGGCCTGAAAAGGATCTGAAACTAAACAGCAATAAGACTGAGCTACTCGTTGTTGGCTGTAAATCAGCTCTTGTGAAGAGATGCCTCTCCATAGATGGCTGCACCATCCCCTGTTCCACTCAGGTTAAGAGCCTTGGTGTCATCCTGGACAGTACCCTTTCCTTCTCCAGTTATAGAAACAGTGTCTCCCGGATCGCCTTCCATCTGCGAAACCGCTCCAGACTACGCCCTGCTTTAACACAACACTCCACGGAATTCTTACTTAATGCTGTGGTCACATCACGCATTGACTTTTGCAATGCAAGCCTGCAATGCATCCCCAACAAACTGACTTCAGCTCATCCAGAACTCTACAGCATGGATTATTACACGTCCAAAGTCCACTGAACATATCACACTCCTGCAGATTCAATTCCACTGGCTCCCTGTGGCACAACAGATTCATTTTAAACTCTTATTAATAACGTTTAAAGCTCTTCATAATCTTTCCCCAGTTTATCTCACAGACCTCCTCCAGACTTATACTCCCTCTCACTCCCTGCGGTCTTCATCAGCAGGTCTTCTGGCACAGCCAGCCATGAACTTCACCATAATAGGTACCAGAGCCTTCTCCTATTCTGCACCGAAACTTTGGAACTCATTTCCACATACTGGACTCCATCAGAGAATTTAAAGCTGCTCTTAAAGCCTGGTGTTTTAAAACTAGCTTGTTCACTTCAACTGCATCTTATTTTATACGACCAGGGCCGGACCTAGCACATTTGGTGCCCTAGGCAAGCTTCTCCCCTAGCGCCCCCCAAAAAATCTACAGTTAAGTACTGCACCTTTATTTATTACAAGAACAAGAGTGCAAAGTGCACACTAAAGAATCAAAACAAATAAACAACTTAGCTAACAAACAACAATAATAATAATAACAAACAATAAAATAATACATGCACATTTACATGTGTTAAATAATCAAAATATAATATGCAAAATAAACAAATAAATAAATAAATAGTACAAATGAACTATTTACATTCCACTCCACACTTCAAGGGTTACAGTGCAGTCCTTCTGGCCTTCCTCGCTGCAAAGTCATCAGTGACATCATTGTATCAAATCTGACCACCAACTTCATGGTTAATACTGATCACAGCCAGACCACTGTGGCGTTCTTGAGCCATGGTTGACCTCAGGTACGTCTTCAAAAGTTTTAATTTAGAAAAACTCCTCTCGGCTGAAGCTATACAGTACATGAGCCTACAGAGATAACTGCCTACAGACTCTAACCTGTCCACATTTGAGGGGATTAACTCTGGGATACTTTTGGGGTAGAGGCATTGCATGGTGTATTACAGCACACTCGCTCTGTAGAACATTTACAACAACCTGGCAAGCCAGAATGACACCTTGGGGTTGACCTTGCCCTACACAACTTGGGCCAAGATCTGGTGAAGCTCCTGTGAAACAAACCCAGAGACTCAAGACCTCCTGCAGACCACCATGTCCTCCTTCAGCTCTGGTGATGAGCCTTGAGCCCAAAGTTTCGGTCCAAAGTTTCAGTTGGGCGGCACACAGAAAAAATAAGGGGGTGCCTTACGACTTGACTGTAACTGGATCTTCCGAGATCAGTTGAGGCGGACTCTTTGATGATTCCTTGTCCATAGAGGAGCTCCTGCTGAGCGTCTCTGTATGTGTCATCAGATATAAGCCAGACACTGATACAAGGATGCCCAATGTTCTCCTGATGAGTCTGCCTGACCTTACTCATGTAATTTACCCCGAGCTCCTAAATCATGGTGGAACTTCTCTGAAATTGCTTATGGCACACATGAGGATCATGAGGAGCAATTCACTGAATTAGACAAAGAGTGTACTGGATTAGCATAGCAGCCTGTGCCTTTAACTGGATTAGAATGGTAGGGCAGTTCATTTTTCCTTTATAGAGAAACCTGTAGATGGCAGCATAGAATCAGAATCAGAATCAGAATTGGATTTATTGAATTTTTTCTGGTGTATAGGTGCATACAGTAAATAAAACATACAAACACAATAATTACTACACATAAGAAAAGTACTACACATAAGAACCAAAAAAACACAATATATACGATACAAATATATAAACAATGAATATAAAAAAGTAAAGTGGAAAGTAGAATGCAAAACAGGAGTGCAATGTGAATGAGCAATGTGCAATGTAATGTGTGTTAATGTAACACAGACTTGGGATGTGGGGGTGGGATAAGAGTCCAGGTCAGGTGGGGGTCCTGGGCCTTGTTAATAAGGCCAACTGCAGCCGGGAAGAAGCTGGTTTTGTGGCGTGAGGTTTTGGTCCTGATGGACCGCATCATCCTCCTGGAGGGAAGAACCTCAAAGAGTTTGTGACCAGGGTGGGAGGGATCGGCCACAATCTTACCTGCCCGCCTCAGGGTCCTAGAGGCGAACAGGTCCTGAAGAGATGGAAGATTGCAGCCAATCACCTCAGCAGAACGGATGATACGCTGCAGTCTGCCTTTGTCATTGGCAGTGGCAGCAGCGTACCAGATGGTGATGGAGGAGGTGAGGATGGACTCGATGAATGCAGGTGTAGAAGGGCACCATCATTGCCTTTGGCAGGTTGAACTTCTTCAGCTGCCGCAGGAAGTACATCCTCTGTTGAGCTCTTTTGGTGAGGGAGCTGATGTTAAGCTCCCACTTGAGGTCCTGGGAGATGATGGTGCCCAGGAAGCGGAAGGACTCCGGAGTGTCGACTGGGGAGTCTCTCAGGGTGATGGGGCTGGGTTCTTTCTAAAGTCTACAACCATCTCCACTGTTTTCAGAGCATTTAGCTCCAGGAGTTTTGGATTGGTCGTTGGTGTTTGGATAGGAATTGGATTTGGGATACTCGTTGGATTTTGGATCGTCGTCGTTTGTTTGTTTATATTACCATTTAACTGACTTTACATCACATCTCTTCACAACACTGACCTTCACCACATGTTTGCTATAATTATTAGATAAATATATATACTTGTAACCCTTAAAAAATATATTATTATTATTATTATCATAAATTCTGCGTGGCCTCCCCTTTATGTTTCGTGCATTGAGCTGGCACGTTACAATATTAGGATCAGACGTCAGCTCTGCACTTCATGATGATATAAAAAGTTTGGGGTTGACTTGGTGTTGAATGGCTGGGTTTCCTCCTTCTGTTGTTTAAAACTCCATTAAGTCAATAGGTCAGGTTCATACTCACCTGCCTTTGTCAACTAAGTTATAACATGAAAACAACATAGCACTTGACATGGATCATACATAATTTCACTGTGGTTTATTTATATTCCTTGCTTAAAAGTGACCATAAATATAAAAGGAAAATGATTCCCTCTTAATAAATAAGTGGCTAAAAGTCATTAATGACACTATCACTATTAGCGGTGTGACTGTGCATGTCAATAAGCAAGCTACAGAGTTGGATACAAACCAGGCCCATGAGGTTCTTCACATAAATGATTGCTAGGAGACTGCAGATATTAATGAGCACTCCGCATACTCACTGGCTGGCCCCATGCTGTCATAACAACAGTGTCCTTCAGGAGATGTTGTTTACAATTTTGAGAGAAAAACACCTGTCTTAATACTAGGAGAGGCACAAAGTTGACAAGAATATTAAATATCCATCACAATACAGTATACTGTATTTGTCAGCAACAAATAACCTACTTTTGTTTTCATTAGCAAAGACAATGTACAATGACTGAAAATAATCTACTTTTGTTTTGATTAGCAAAGACAATGGACAATGCCTGAAAATCACTTTGTTCCAAGGTCAGCTGCAATCAGCGAATAAGCGAGTGCATATCAGACTGCTGGTTTTAATACTTGCCCGATTGTAACTTGTTGCTGAATAGCCACTAGTACAGGAGTGTAAATCAATACAAAACGATCTGATTCAGAATGCATCTTAGATTGCAATAGATATATAAAATATAGCCACAAGCGGCGATCATCGGGGCCCAAACAGAATCGCAGAAGTCATCACCAATGGTGGAGTTAGATGTGGTTCAGCGGCTTCAACAGGAGAAATAAGAGGAGGAAATGTTAAAATAGAGTCAAATAGACCACACAATTTGAATATCGTAGAGTACATGGTTCTTCACATACCTGTTAGAGTGCTAAAGTTCACTTTAAGCACAGTGAGCTGTGGTACTCCAAAGGGTTGGGTGCTCACCTCGTTGTTATTTATACGGTTTATGCATAATAGAACTGCATCATCCAGGTTTAATCTCATGAGGTTAGCTGATATTAAAGTAGTGGGCCACGTTTAGTCATTAGTGGTGTCAGAACAACCTTTCACAAAATGAAAACAAAGATTATGGCCAGCTTCAAGTTGATGATTCTTTCCAAGGTGTATCAGTGTCCTGTTGTGAATACAATTTGAAGTCTGCTGCCAAGCATGCTCTCTATCTTCCACTGTTGAATTATACGCTGTGTCCTGACTGGCCATGAATCAAAACTCTTCAAGCATCAAGGTCTGTAGATGTAGCTTACAAACTTCCTTGCAAATCAGTCAAATGTCCTACAACAAGTTACAGTTGAAAAATGCACTTTTACAAATGATGCAATGATGGACAATCTAATTGAAAATGTGACTTATGTGTCCATAACACTTAAGGCATTACGTAGAAACTGCATGACAACATTTTGGAACAAGGATCAAACCATTCAGGAGCAATAAAGCAATACACCTTGTGGTTTGTTGTAGTGCCCACCTATGGCCAATTTGTTCAAAATGTGGTGCACAGCTTGAGCCTATTACATTTCATGAAGATGAGCCATTCACACTGGCAAATATGGACTGCTGAAATTTGATTGGACATTGGCAGCCATTTTTGTTGAATGAGCCAACTGGTAATTCAGGGCATGTTAGCATAAGAGGCCAAGTACAACCACACAAAATTTCAAAATGTTCAAAAAGGTTCTTGAGATATTTCACTTAGCACCCCCTATGGCGAAATTTGACGTGCTTCCAAGGAATGTGGATATTGGCCATAGAGACAATAGGGACCACACCTTAACATTTCTTTGGCTTATAACTTTTTTGACGGTTAACAGTTTCATGAATCTAAATTCTTTTTACAACTTTTTATCAGCATGGTCTAGAGATGACACACAACACATTTTGTGATATTCGGATGATGAAATTATGGGGGTGGAAATTGACGGTTACAGGTCCATTTGATTTGGGAAATTATAAGGAATCAGAAGAAAGAAGCTTTTCTCCTTCGGCCACTTTGTGAGACACAGCCCACATACAGGGAACTAAATGCATGCATCTAATTCACTGAAACACCTACACTCAAGCCGGCAGGCAACGATTGGGCAGAGGAGTAACCTAACTCCGCCCTGGTCATGAGGGGTCATGTACACCACTGCCCATGCTGCTCCCCTGAATAATTATTTGTTTCAGAACTTTTATTTGTTTCACGATTCTACTCTTTCAAGCAACCCCACTTTTATTTCTTATATTTGCTTAATTACTTCCCAGAACTTCACGTTACTGTGGTTTAACTGTCCTGTTCCAATGGCAGAGGCTTAAGCCTGATTTATGGTCGGCTTTTTACGCAGACACGCAAAGCCCTCTCCGTTGTTGCAAACCCTCTCCGAGCACCTCTCCGTGGCCTGACGTGCACCTCCCACGTTTTGTAACTGTCCGTCGAAATGACAGAGATCTGTCGGAGACCGAAGGGCTGTGATTGGTCCAACCCATCACTGTTTAGTGCCCAAACTGTGGGTAGTAGCGTGCTAACATTAGATAGCTGGCTCAGACGTATTTTTCAGTTACAATAATGGGGTTTTTACATTGCACAGTGTCTGTTTCTCGGTAACTTTATAAGAATCTAAGCAAAAAAAAGTCAAACAAAGTATGTATCCATAGCACCATGCAGGAGGGCAGTACCACCCTGATTCTCCGGCCCAGAAAGCCCCAACAGCAGCTTACAATGTTTCTGTAGGCCAAAGCCGATCCCACGGCCAAAGCATTATGGGGGCGAACTATTTACAGCCTCATCATTCACATCAGCACAAAGAAGCGCATGCTGCAGTATATTGACTATTAATGGACGTGTAGGCTTCATGTGACGAAAGGAAGAGGGTACTGTTCAAGTGGAAGATTAGTTCATTGTCATACTGTGAACAATGACCGCTGTATACCTAAATTATAGAAACCTTTGACTTCCAATACTCTAATCACTCCACTACGACATTTCACGGATACGTTTAATCATAATGAACACAGTGTAAATTAAATTAAATAAGATAGGTCTAGTGCATACAAATGAATGTGTCATCAACAAATAATACTGTGTTGAGCAGTTCATGTCCGTTGCAGTGGAGTGTCTTTCTTTTTGGATAATCTTTCCACTATCAAGGCAATTACAGGATTCCATTGAAGCACATATAGAGGATCTTGTATTTTGTTCTATCAAGTTGGATTTCTCCTTGGTTCTCACTTTTAGGTGAGGTTAGGTTTCGTGTGAGCTGCATTAGATTAGATCATTTGCTAAATAGATAAGCTTATCCACCAAAACAATATAAGATAAGGATCCATCCAACGATCCTGTGTCAGTGTGGAGAGGCCTGCAGGACATCACCAACTACAGGAAACCCTCCCCCCACACTGTAGAGAAGATCAGGAAGGCTCCAGGCCCAGATGGTGTGTCACCCTCCTGTCTGAAAGTCTGCGCTGACCAGCTGGCTCCCATATTCACACGGATCTTCAACAGATCTCTGGAGCTGTGTGAAGTCGCCTCCTGCTTTAAACGCTCCACCATCATCCCGGTTCCCAAGAAATTGTACTGAATGACTACAGGCCCGTCGCCCTGGCGTCTGTGGTCATGAAATCCTTCGAGAGACTGGTGTTGTCCCACCTGAAGGTCATCACAGGCCCCTTGCTGGACCTTCTGCAGTTTGCCTATCGGGCTAATAGGTCAGTGGATGATGCAGTAAACATGGGACTGCACTACATCTTGCAACACCTCGACTCCCCAGGGACGTATGCATGGATGCTGTTTGTGGACTTCAGCTCTGCGTTCAACACCATCATCCCAGAAGTCCTCCTCACCAAACTCACCCAGCTCACTGTGCCCGCCTCCACCTGTCAGTGGATTACAAACTTCCTGTTAGACAGGAAGCAGCAGGTGAGGCTGGGAGAAATTACATCCAGCACCCTGACAGTCAGCACTGGTGCCCCCCAGGGATGTGTGCTCTCCCCACTGCTCTTCTCCCTCTATAGTCCAGGCAAAATAGCATTTTACGACAGACTAATTGTAAAAAAAAAAATTTCAGCATAGATCATTTCTATGAGGTGTCCAGAACAACATACTAAAAGTTCTAAGAAATCCTAGTTGAGGAAATATGTTTACTTATGTTTAATACTAAAAGTCCTAAGAAATCCTAGTTGAGGAAATATGTTTAATTCTCATCAATCTGAGATGTGTGCTAATAATGCATGGCAAAAATACACCTTAAAAATGTAATTTTTTCCTTCACTCCTATCAAAATGAAACTTTACACAATGAAAGTACCCATGAAAAGTAACATTTTTTGTATTACAAGTTTTTTTTTAAATTAATTTAAATATGCACATGAGCGTCACACTTATTGAATATGTCCTAATTGCATAGGCAGAAACACCATACCCCTGGCAGGCACTACCAAGCCAGGCAGTTTTCAGGTTAGAGGCCAGTCTAAAAGCAGCATTGCCATCTCCCATTGGCAGTAGGATGATTGGATGAAGATTGGGCCGATGTATTTGTCATACATATGAATGGTGTTTCTGCCTATGGACATATTCAATAAGTGTGGAGCTCATGTGCATATTCAAATTCATTTCAAAAGAAACTTGTAATACAAAAAAATTTACTTTTCATGGGTACTTTCACTGTGTAAAGTTTCATTTTGATAGGAGTAAAGGAAAAAATTACATTTTTAAGGTGTATTTTTGCCATGCATTATTAGCACACATCTCAGATTGATGAGAATTAAACATATTTCCTCAACTAGGATTTCTTAGGACTTTTAGTATGTTGTTCTGGACACCTCATAGAAATGATCTATGTTGAAAAAAATTCTATTTTTGGCTCCAAAATGGGTTAATTTGCCTGGCCTACTACACACCAATGATTGCACCTCATGAGACCCGTCTTTTCAAATCCTGATTTTTTTTGCCCTGTGGTGCCGTCGCAACAACCTTGAGTTGAACTCGCTCAAAACTGTGGAGATGATGGTGAACTTCAGGAGGAGCCCCCCATCACTGCCCCCCCCTCACTATACTAAACAGCACTGTGTCTGCTGTGGAATCCTTCAGGTTTCTGGGATCCACAATCTCCCAGAACCTGAAGTGGGAGCCCAACATCAACACAGTCATCTAAAAGGCCCAGAAGAGGAGCTGTGCCAGCTCAGGAAGTACAACATGCCTCAGGAGCTGCTGATCCAGTTTTACACTGGAGTCATCAAGTCTGTTCTCTGCACATCCATCACTGTCTGGTTTGGAAAGGCCACCAAACTGGACAGGAACAGACTACAACGGACATTCAGGTCTGCAGAAATGATTATCGGTGCCGACCTGCCCACCATCCAGAACCTGTACACCTCCAGAGTCAGGAAAAGGTCAGGAAAAATCAATGCAGACCCCTCACACCCTGGACATAATCTGTCCCAACTCCTCCCCTCTGGTAGGCGCTACAGAACACTGTACACCAAAACCACCAGACACAGCAACAGTTTCTTCCCGCTTGCCGTCACACTAATGAACAATAAAACACTGAGCTGCTGGCCCTAGATATCTGCACTGGGTCTCTGAGTGATTGGGTGGGGTGATCATCCCATCTGCAAATAAATATAACTATGTACATATGTACAGTCTAACGATAAATAAATAGTCTAAGTATGTCAATATAAACAGTAAATGTACATATATGAGTATGGGTGAATATATAAGTATTGTGAGAAGGTGAAATCTCCCCCTCCCCACCGTCGTAAGAAGGGATGGTGCTTTTAAGACACTTTGACTCCCCCACCGTAATGGTTGGTTCCGTGCTCCCCCACGTCAATGGTGGGTTCAAATTTAGCCCAAGTGGCAGTCCTATGTAAAGGGTGCCTCAGGCAAGCATGGAAAGAGACTTTTTGAGAGAGGCATTAGAGAGCACTGGCAAAGAACAACAGTAAGGTGTACCGCGGGTCTGAGGAAGTGTGTAGGTGTCTAGATGTGTGTGTGTGTGTGAGGAAGTGTGTAGGTGTCTATATGTGTGGACACGGTTAGCTTTATTTTGTTCCTCTGTTTTGTGCTTTGTTTGTACGCCTTGTCTTTGTGCCTAGTTTATGTGTTTTGTTTTGGGCCTTGTGTTGTACCTAGTTTCTGTATATAGTGTGGGGCCTAGCTTGGGCCTAGAAAGGTGCTGGTATTTGGGCCTAAATCGGCCAAGCAGGTGCCCAGGATGCAGGTTACTTGGGTTACTGTGGGTACTGTCTGTATTATAATGTTTGTTTTGTTGGCACATGTGTGAGGTTGACATAAAGCCCCCGTTGTAAATAAATAGATTTTTATTAGAAGTTACCATCTCTTGCACTGTGTTTTTCCAACTTCACCACCAAGTCCAGTCGCCACATCCCAAAACAATGTGGGGTGACCGCCCCGTCCCTCACAAGTATGAATGTGGATGAATATATTAGTGAATGAATATTTTAATCCATGCATGCCGGATTCGGTAATTAACATACATGTAACAGACAGTGCAGACAAATAGGCGTGAATGGGGGCACTGGTGGAGGTGATGAGTGGGGACTCAGTCTGCCCTGCTGAGCTAATGAGGGTTGGGAGGTCAAACATGTTGAAAAACAGGTTCATCTCGTTAACAAGTTCCAGGTTCGTCATGACTGTGCTGCGTGTTCACAAGTCACAAGTCTTTTATTGTCAGATGCACAGAATGACACAGGGTCAGACTGGGCACTGAAATTCTTAGGACAAGGCACCGCACAACAACCTACCATAACATAACATAACATACACTATGTACAAGTACTCTGAACATAATTTACACGTAATAAACATATAATAAACTAAATAACCTTACTAAATATACAAGATAAATATACAATACAGTGCTAAAACATATAACAACCTGTACATATAATACTAACATATATACATATAACATTTAATACACATATAATAAACTATGCTAACCTATTAAACCTATACTACCCTACAGACAATTCCAGTGTGGGAGTAGCAGGTAGTGCAATACAGTAATTCTGATATAATATTACTGCTAGTGCAAACAGTAAGTGGAAGTGACAGTATGTAAGTGTAGTACAACAGTAATTTGAAAGTGACAGTGTATGTAAAGTGACAAGTGCAAAAGTGTCGATAGTGTGTCAATGTCCATTTAGCAGCCTGATGGCCCTCGGGAAGAAACTGTTCTCCAGTCTGCGTGTACGAGACCGGATGCTACGGTACCGCCTTCCAGAAGGCAGCGGGGTGAAAAGTCTGAAGGCTGGATGGTAGCAGTCTTTTAGGATCCTGCCAGCTTTCCTGAGGCATCGTGTGTGGTAGGTGTCCTGCAGGGCTGGGAGCTCCCTGCCGATGATGAACTCCGCAGACCTGACCACACTACGTAGGGCCTTGCGGTCCTTGGCTGTGCAGCTCCCATACCACACTGTGATGCACCCAGTCAGGATGCTTTCTATTGTACATCTGTAGAAGTTGGTGAGGATGACTGAATCCATGCCAAACTTCTTCAGTCTCCTCAGGAAGAAGAGGCGCTTCCAGGCCGCTTTGACCACCTTGTCTGTGTGAGCAGACCAGGTGAGGTCGTTGCTGATGTTCACCCCGAGGAACCTGAAGCAGCTGACCATTTCCACTGCGGAACCATTGATGTGCAGGGGTGCGTGCTCCTCCACCTGCCGTCTCCTATAGTCCACAATCATCTCCTTTGTCTTGCTGATGTTGAGAGAGAGGGTATCATCCTGACACCATGTAGTCAGGGTATCAACATCCTCTCTGTAGGCTGACTCGTCATTGTCAGTGATGAGGCCCACGATGGTTGTGTCGTCAGCAAACTTGACAATGAGGTTGGAGCTGTGCGTAGCTGCACAGTCATGTGTGAACAAGGAGAACAGGAGGGGGCTGAGCACACAGCCCTGGGGGGTGCCTGTGTTGGTGATGGTGGTTGATGAGGTGTGATCACCGATTCTCACCACCTGTGGCCTCCCCGTCAGGAAGTCAAAGAGCCATTTGCATGGGGGGGGGGGGGCTTAGTCCCAGGTCTACGAGCTTCGAGACGAGTCTGGAGGGGATGATGGTATTGAATGCTGAACTGTAGTCAATGAACAGCATCCTCACATATGTATTCCCTTTGTCCAGGTGGGAGAGGGCTGTGTGCGTGGTCAGGGCTATGGCATCGTCTGTAGACCTGTTGGACCAGTGTGCAAACTGCATAGGGTCCAGGGTGGGAGGCAGCAAGCAGCAGATGAATGATTTGACTAGCCGCTCAAAGCACTTCATGATCACAGAGGTCAGTGCTACCGGGCGATAGTCATTCAAGCATGTGGGAAGTACAGACAGGCTGAGGGAGAGGTTGAAGATGTCGCTGAAGACCCCCGCTAGCTGGTCAGCGCAACCCCTGAGGGCCCTACCTGATATGCCATCCAGGCCAGGTGCCTTGCGAGGGTTGATCTTTTTGAAGCAGCGCTTCACCTCGGCTATAGTTAGAGTAGGCACACCACTGGTTAGGCTTTCAGGTAGTTCCACTTCAGGGGGGTCACTGTCCCTCTCAAAACGAGCGTAAAAGGCATTCAGCTCGTCTGGAAGAAGGACAGAGGACTGAGTCTCACTGCAACCCCTCCCTTTGTAGTCTGTGATGGCTCTTAATCCACTCCACATGCGCCTGGGGTCAGAGCCATGGTAGCTGGACTCCAACTTGTTCCTGTATGGCCTCTTTGCAGGTTTGATGGCCCTCAAAAGGTTGTATCTGGTCTTCCTGTACTGATCAGGGTCCCCGGAGTTAAAGGCAGCAGACTGGGCTCTCAGGTGGGTCCGGACTGCGGCATCAACCCAGGGCTTCTGATTGGGGAAAGACCAGACAGCCTTCTTCGGGACGACGTCCTCAATCCAGGGTCCCCTCAACAGTGCTTGACTGTTTGTAGCCAGTTATGTATGTTTTCTTGCTATGATAAAGCACCTGTAGAATTCAATATTACACTGGCATATTACATGGTCACAGAGCGTCTGAACCAGTGGTAGGGTCAACGTTAAAGATAACCCGGAGTCAAATTCATTGTAGTAGTAAACTTACATGATTCTGATAATTTCACTTTGCTAAAAAGTCGAAAAGGCCATTTCTCTAATAACAATATGATGTCTGTGGTAGCCTTATGTCGCTTGGCAGCTTATAAACCAACATTTAACCTAAATTTGTACTCGACTCAATGCTGGACCCAGCAAGGTTGGCTACCTTTTGTTGCGTAGGCTTGGTATCTCTGCTGGTGAGTGTTAATGAACAACAGGTGGAAGTTAAGGAGCTGCTCTTTATTTTATTCCGGAAATTCGCGCGCACGCAGACAGAAGCGTTTTATAAATATATTTTTTCCACAAAGAGTAACGTAAATGTCCTACCATCACCTGTTTCATTCACTTGTTCGCCATGCGGCCTACACTTTACCCTGCACTTTAAACTATTTTCTAATGTATTATGCGTTTTGTGAATAAAATAAAGAATTACCAAAAAGACCAAACGCTTCAATTTCCTGTTTTTAAAAACCAGGGGTGTCGACCAATTGAATCGGCGGGAATTCTGGTAAAATCCAATCGGAAGGGTGATAGGCGGTGCCTTATATCTATGGGCGGTGCCAAGCAACAACCAGAAACTGTTGTCTAATGTCCAACTACTTCAGCTGGAGAACCCTTTGCCTGGGCAACATGTGCGTGCTCCGAAGTTACACAACTATCCACAAGATATCCGCCTGAGCTGTGGGAAGTACCGGTGAAGGAGAGACAGCCTGTTTGATTTCAGCGGAGATCCTTAAACAGTCCTCAGACACCATGGAGCCACTAAGTAAAGATGTGAAGAATAATCCATCTGCAAAAGCTAATATTTTATCTCAGATATTCTTCTGGTGAGTTACCTGTTTTAGCCTATGAAAGCCTAGTGTACAGTAAAAAAAATAAAAACTTTAGAGTTGTGTGGTGTTTTGGATTTTTAGGCTGCTACTTTGTTCCAGTATCTAGTTTGGCTGCTGGTTTATACGAAACGGTTTGGCTGTTGGCTTATAATCACTTCCTCAATCTTTGTCGCCTGGCGTTAACCTGTCATCACTAGTATTGCTATTGTCATATGGTTTACCGTTACGCTTCACCGCTGGAAATGAATCACTGTTAAATTTTAATCTAAACAGAATCACCATCGTAGTCGACGGTAATAGGTAATTAAAGCGATCCGCTTGAACAAGTATAACGTTAACATAGCCTACAACATTAGACAATATTGGGTCTTTGAAATGATTAGGCGACCACAGGAACATCTATTACCGTTTTTATGGTATGGAATAGGATACGTCATGTTGTCTCGTCAGACTGGAGGTTTCTATAGCTTTAAGCCTTCCTCAGACAAACTATACTATTCATTGAAGGTCATGCCGTAGGCTTGTGATATAGTAATCTGTAGGAGGCTGTCATGGTTAAAAGTTTAAAAAACAGTCTGCATTTTTGACATAAAAAGATTTTGGGATGGCCATTACTAAATTAGTAATTAGTTACTAAATAGGCAGTTAGTTAATTGGCTTTTACTTCACTACTTTTGTGTTGAAGTATATATGAACTCTAGAAGTGTTGTATTTAAGTGTTGTATTTCAGACCAAGAAACTACTACATAATACAAAAACAACAACGCTGTTTGCTGTATTCAAATAGCATGCATAACTGTGTAATAGTCCTGTGATTATTAGGAACTCTCCTGATTTTCTGGCACAATCCTTTTCCTCTTACTTACCTGTAGCATGATGTTGAAATCATACCTTCAACTACAAGAATGGGAAAGAACGCTTTTTCTAAATAATAGTATAATCTAGGCGTGTATACTGTCCATTGACTACTTTTGTGTCTTTACAAAATATAGACGTAACCTATGTCTTTAATTTCTCTTACCAGGTGGCTCAATCCCCTCTTTTCTATTGGCTATAAGCGGAGACTTGAAGAGGATGACATGTACAGTGTTCTCCCCGAGGACGGATCTAACAGACTAGGAGAGGAACTGCAGAGGTGAGTAGCTCCAGGCCATCAATACTTACAACTAACAATTATACATGAGCACTAACACAGAAAAGGTAAGTGTATTTCATTTGTATGAGTATAATGAAATGGCTTGGGTTAATTACATGGTTGAGTCTGTGAGACTCCAGAATATTTGAGGGATATAGAGAGTCAGCAGAGAGTCAAATGAAGACTTCATTATTGCATCACTTGTGTTTAAGATTGTTCACCCGGTCATTCTAAATGCATACTAGTGAGGCCTCCTGGGTTAACAGGTGAACCATTGAACAGACCAACCAACTCACTATGACAGTGCAGTATTTGGATCACTCTCAGGTTCAAGGCATATCGTTTGTGGAGACACTGTTGTCCATTTATGGAAAAGGGAAAACCTTTTTGTGCGTGGATTTCCTTTTTGGTGCAGATCTGCTGACATGCCTGGTTTAGTACCCCTGAGGTTCTAAAAGCTAGGTAGTGGCATTGAAGTGAGACACTCTGTAAACTACCCTCTGTTTCGTCCTTGCTATCCTGCCATGCACACCATGCTTGTTCAGTGTTTGCCTGACTCATTAACAGTGACATTAGCCAACGAGAAGGCAAGAGAGGCCTGTAGATTCTTAGATGTTACCCTGGGGCTCTGATTTTTTTGTTGGACGACCACTCCTGGGGAGAGTAACAATGGGGCTGAATTTCCTCCAATTGTAGACTATAGGCCTGACAGTGGATTGGTGGAGCCCAAACTGTTTAGAAATGGTTTTGTAACCTTTTCCAGCCTGGTGATTAACGACAACTTGTTTTCTGAGCTCCCTGGGAACCAGCGTCCTTTGATCTCGCCATGGCACACTTCCATAATGCTGTGTGGTGAAGACCAGACTTTGATAGTGAAGACCCAGATTTATGTTTTTTCAATAGGCAGGGACCACTTAACTCACACCTTATTGCCATCCCATTGATTGAAACACCTGACTCCGATTACCCCTTCAAATGAATTGATTATCGTAGGGGTTCACTTACTTTTCCCAACAAAGCAATACATTATAAAAGAAGATTTTTTTTGTGTGTTTTTTGTTTAACTGGGTCCACTTTATCAAATTTTAGGACGTAGAAGAAGATGTGATCTCATTTTAGATCAAATTTATGAAGATATACAGAAAATTCTAAAGGGTTCACAAACTTTCTAGCACCACTGTATATGGTCCATTGTTGAATCTGATTTAATGCTGTCAGTCACATAGCCATGAGAAGTTAGGATGTAAGCTGGCACAGAAACCGTTGCACTTCACTAAACCTTTAATCATTCATTTCGTCTGAAGTCAAAGGGGTCAAGTTGACTGAGAAGGTTTGAATATAATAAACACCGTTTTATTGTTGGAGTATAAACTAGCAAGGGGATTTTTGTGGTTATATGTACTCTGTCTCTGAAATCAGTAAATATCAAGGGGATCCGTCTCGCATAGTTCAGGTAATTGGCAAGTTATTACACTGAACAAAAATATTATTGCGAAAATTTCACATTTTGGTCCCGTTTCATGAACCCATAATAAAAGATCCTCACAAAATGATCTCACAAATTCTGTGCACAGATTCATGTTTGTATCTGTCAAATTCATATCTGTCAGGGCCATGTGGAATAGATAGTGCACTGTCTAATGCATCGACTGATATCCTTATATGAACTGTAGCTCAGTAAAATCTTTGAGATTGTTTTATGTTGCGTTTATATTTTTGTTCAGTATAGACTATATTAAGTGTTTTTTTCCTGTGACTGAGTTTTGTATCACTTGGTGGAACAGTGGTTAGTGTCACTGCTTAATAAGGGGCAGACTTTGGTTAAAGTGTCTGCTAAATACCTGACCTTTATATTTAAAAATCTCCATTAATGGATGAGAAAAGTTAATTTGTTTAATATAATTAGTTTTTACTTTTTGTCTTGTCACTTATTACTGACATAATGGCTTAATTAAAGTGAGTACAGATTGTGCTTATATATTATATATATAAATATATATATATGGCTCTTTAACTATTGAGATCTCTTTCACTGTAGTCATTGGGATCATGAGGTGCGGAAGGCTGCCAAGGAGCTGAGGGAGCCCAAACTGTCCAAAGCCATCATCAAATGCTACTGGAAGCCATACGCAGTCCTGGGAATATTTACTGTCATGGAGGTACACAAATAGCCAGTCTTGCACAGTCTTGCATAGAGTGCAAAATTCAAAGTTTTGGAAGTGTATATAGTCAGTGTATATTGCAACTGATGTGGAGTTTGTTACAAAAAAGTGCATTTCCCCCTGTATTCTTCATTGACACTCTGATATTCGGTTACGAAAAGGCTTTGTCTTGGGGAGAGAGGGGACCTGAACAAATTTTTTAGATAGTCATGTATTTGTCCATAGGAATGCAGAGGCTAAAACATGTTGTGCTTATATCATAGCCAGGACCTTAGAGAATCACCTCAACTCACCCAAACAGTTTGTACTGTTCAACATATGTTTTTTTTCCCACATATTCTGGGGCAAGTTACATTATACAGTGGTTCTGTGTTTTTTTTATATATCCATCACCAGGAAGCTATTAAGGTCATCCAACCAGTGTTCCTGGGCAAACTCATCCGGTACTTTGAGCAGGTGGAGCCCCAGGACACTGCAGCGCTGCACGAGGCGTATGGGTACGCAGCAGGGCTCTCCTTATGTACCTTCGGCCTCGCTGTCATGCACCACCTCTACTTCTACCATGTCCAGCGAGCAGGCATGAAGATTCGAGTGGCTATGTGTCACATTATCTATAAAAAGGTATGCACATTACCTCTACTTCCTCCAACAATCTGTGAAAATATGGCTAGCAAAAAGTGTAATTAACACTAGTATTTAATGATATTAGCACTGGCAGCTGTCCAGAAAATGTAAGTGCTTTTATTTCTGAGTCCAATGTCAAATGTGTGTCCCCAGGCTCTTTGCCTCAGCAGTACTGCCATGGGCCAGACCACCACAGGGCAGATTGTCAACTTGCTTTCAAATGATGTCAACAAGTTTGATGAGGTAATGTCCAAGTCTATGGAAGCATGTCTCCTGCACTTTCTTCAGATCTCCCCTGTCAAAATGCCCCACCAGGCTCTACAC
This sequence comes from Clupea harengus, assembly GCF_900700415.2. NCBI lineage: Eukaryota > Metazoa > Chordata > Actinopteri > Clupeiformes > Clupeidae > Clupea > Clupea harengus. Next base: position 3,008 of record NW_024879713.1, on the reverse strand, counting down.
ACACAGTTAAGTAATGAAGAGAGAAGAAAAATTATTATATGAAATAGATTTTTATTTAGTGTCTTTATGGGTACAACATGTGGCGTGTGTTGCGGCTGTCACCAGACAGTTTTGCTTTGCTGTTGTATCCTGCTGCTGAGGATCTATGGTTGGGCAGTTGTTATATTGGTTAGGTTAGGTCGTAGGGTATAAGTACTTGCATGTGACATTCAGAGGATTGGTCACTGTGGGAAGTCCCCAACTAAAAGCAGATGGAATGTAAGCAGATGGAATTTAACATCTTCTCCCGTGTATAACTACAAAAAAGAATGCACTTTCTTTTGCACTTCGTGTGCTACAGAGGTCAGAAGTGGGTAAAATTCAGTGAAACCATGAAAGATAATTGAATTAGCTTTTCAGTAGCATATCTAACCAGCAAAACATAAAAAGGACACATGTTAGTTAAGGTAGTGTGAGGAATAAAAGGTTAACAGTCCTAAGTTTTACAGTGATGATGATTGGTAAATTATTCAGCCTTCAAAGGTGTGGAAATATGTTAAGGAAACTTTAACTCCTGGGTTTGATGTATTGTTCCATTGTGCAAAATATGATCCTTGCAGAAATGTTGTAAAAAAAAAAATGATTAGCCTAAAAAAACAGATTATATTTATATGTGTGCTCTGTTTGGTCCAGAGATGTCTAGTAAGGGAGATGTACTCAGATCAGGAACTATAGGAGGCCAAGTTTTAGACAGGTGGACAGATGACAAGATTGAAGAGGGATGTTTTTTTGAATAGAGTAGGGGAACAAAAGCAACTACCTTGCACTTAGCAGTAACAGGAACAGGTGGCACTGCAGATGTGGCGCTGAGCACATGGAAAATAAACAACAGTACAAGGTGAGCATAACATGTAAGGACCACCAGGAAACACAACAAACAGACACCTTACTTGGACACCCTTAGTATTAACTCAATACAGTGTATTCTAGAGGGCCTTCAGTACTTTTAAAGGTAAGTCCAGAATATACTGCTACGCATCACCATTACTCACCTGTTATCCTTCCTCTCTCTATTGCCTTTGCCATAGGTGACTATTTTCCTCCATTATCTGTGGGTGGGGCCTCTTCAGGCTGCTGTGGTCACTGGACTGCTGTGGCAGGAGATTGGGCCATCATGTCTTGCAGGAATGGCAGTCCTTGTTTTCCTCATGCCTTTACAGACTGTGTTTGGTCGTCTGTTTTCATCTTTCAGGTAAAACATTCTCTCTTTGACTCTTCCACTACACAATACCCATACTTACTCCTAGTGATGTGTTTTTTTTGTTGATATATTTCACTTGAGCAGTACTTTTTAGACAAGAAATGTTTTGATAAGATGTAGGACTCAGTGTGAGCATGCTGTGCTCTATACTGTTGACAACTGCATCTTAAAGGTTTCTAAGTTGTGCTGAACTACTGTAAACTAGTGTGAACAAAGTCTAATCATTGCCTGGACCTTGACATTGTTTAAAATATCCGGGTCTCTTATATATGCATCAAAGCAAGCATAAGATATTTCTATTTATGTAGAATATAGTGGAAAGTTAAGTGAAGAGGTTAGTATCGAAAAAAGTTCCATTACCGCTTATACGTTGGAGGAATACAAATGTGCACTATATGCCATTTTCAATCAATAAACCAATAAACCAAAAACATCTTTTCATGCAGAAATAAAAAAATTCTGACAGTCCCAGCAAAACTGGCAAGAACAAGAGAAAAGTATTGATCCTATAACCTATTCTTTAAGGTAGCAGTAAGGAGTCAAAATCTAGTGATCTTCTACTGAATAGTTATGCAATAACCTTCCATACACCAACAACAGAACAGTTGGCACTGATAAAAGGCTTGATAGCATGCTAACATGTCTTTTTGAGGACTGGGCCGAAGTGGGACCACAAAACCGTATCTGTCCTTCACATGACCATATTCTATGACAATGAATTTGAAGGTGATTCCAGTACTAGTTGCTAACAAAAACATGCTACAAAAAGTGGCAAATTGTTGCATTCTGTTTCTATGAATGGACTGCCATAGTATAATTGAATCCTTTTCAGGAAACCACAAAGAATTCCATGAAATACAAGTCCTATTCCATTTAAAGAGCGAAGTGATCTTCCCTTTATAGCTAAAATCATTGAGAAAGTTGTTTTCAATCAAACTCAGCAATTTTTTTAACGTGGTCATTTTGACAAATTTCATTCACCCTTTCGACCTCACAGTACAGAAACGGTTCTTATTAAAGTGTTTAATTGAAGTCATATGCAAAAGTTTGGGCACCCCTGATAATCTCCATTACTTTCATCTATAAATTGTTGGGCGTTTGGATCAGGAACTTCTTTGTCATATATATAATACTTCATGGACACGGTGATATTTTAGCAGTGAAATAAGGTTTATTTGATAAACAGAAAATATGCCATATGCATCATAAGAGAATTAGACAGGTTCATACATTTGGGCACCCCAACAGAAAAAAAATCACATTAATATTTAGTAGAGCCTCCTTTTGAAAAAATAACAGCCTCTAGACTCTTCCTATAGCCTCTGATGAGTGCCTGGTTTCTGGATGAAGGTATTTTGGACCATTCTTCCTTACAATACATCTCCAGTTCAGTAAGGTTTGGTGGGTGCCTAGCGTGGACAGCCCACTTAGTCATGCCATAGATTTTTTAATTATATTCAAGTCTGGGGACTGGAATGGCCATTCCAGAACATTGTAGTTGTTCCTCTGCATAAATGCCTTAGTGGATTTGGAGCGATGTTTCGGGTCGTTGCCCTGCTGGAACACCCAACTCCCCCGTAACTTCAGCTTTGTTACAGATTCTTGAACATTATTGTCAAGAATTTGCTGATACTGAGTTGAATCCATGCGACCCTCAACTTTAACTAGATTCCCAGTTCCTGCACTAGCCACACAGCCCCACAGCATGATGGACCCCCCACCAAATTTGACTGTGGGCAGCAAGTGTTTTTCTAGGAATGCTGTGTTC